>NC_056447.1:17038731-17171231 GCF_018296145.1 Oncorhynchus tshawytscha
TGAAAAATATTGCGATATGATATTTTGTCCATTTCGTCCAGCCGAGTGTCATTTGTTGGTTTCATAAACCATCAGCGCTAGGACAGTGGCCTTGCATCGAGGGACGGCCCACGCTATTTCTGTTGAATAGCATATCCCAGTGGACCGTCAGGGCCCAGCTGCTTCTGGTAGATTTGCACAACAACAACCCAGAAACCACATCTAGCTACCTCCCTAAACACTGAAGAAGGCATTAGATGACTCCTCTGAAGAGGGCTCCCAATTCCTCATGGATAGACACCTGCTTCTGCTCTTTATCAACTAGACTAAAAGAGAAAGACCGTATAATGTAGCTAGCTACCTGACAAAATCAATCACATGTATTTATACAGCCCTTTTCACATCAGCATATGTCAAAGTGCTTTACATTCAAGTAAACCCAGGCTAAAACCCCAAAGAGCAATGCAGAGGCAGAAGCACAGCGGCTGGGAACATGTCCCTTGGAGGCAGTCCAACCAAGGTGCAAGACTAGAGGAACAGGCTGGATATGAGTGACTGAAGAGTATTAGTCCTCTAATCCGACGACCCCATTCACATGGACGGGGCTGTAGTGGAGCGGGTCGAGAGCGTCAAGTTCCTCGGTGTCCACGTCACTAAAATACATGAACCGTTGGCTACAGACCCCTAGACATTAATCTTTGCCCGACCCCCTTCACTCTTGTGAAGGATCTGAGAAGGCAAGACAGGAGTAAGCAGAAACCTTGGCAGCACACTGTCAGATGAACAGTGTTCTCTCACTGCAGACATAACTGGAGATGACTAAGTACATGTTCCAACATGTTTGTTGAATTCAAAACATTTTGAACATTTGAGATATTAAATAAATGATAGAGAAGAAGCATAGAATATGAGGAGTGAAAGAGACTGGGGTTTTATGTCAGAAGTGAATGGTTCTCTGTAGAAAGCCAGATGGCTGTGGAATGTGTTGGGTGGATGGGAGCAGAGCACCGTGTTGATACAGGGGAGACAGATGGACATCTGTGGATTAGGTGAAGGAGGGGTTGAGGTCAGGAGGTGAGGTTTGATCCCCTTAAGGGAGTAATAAGGGTTTGGTATCCTGTTACCCTTTTCCTGGAAGAACCTTAAGATGTAAGGGTTGGAGAGGAGGAGGAGTGTCTTAAGTGGGACGTATATAACTGTGATGGTGAGAAATGTTTTGCTGTCATGTGACAAATTTTGCAACGGCTAGCATCCTATCGATTTACTGATTGACTTATGGTGCAACACACTAATATGCTAACGCAGTTAAACGCTCGTAAACTAATCACTGTCTGACCATATTGCATGTTGCAGGGCTATGCATCTTTCTCATCCCAGCCAAACTTCTCAGGTTAAGGCCTACCAGTTGACTTACGGCCGATGTGCGAATGCTAGTAAATGCTAGTTTATAAATTAGCAACAGGTAGCATCGTATTGACTTACTGATTAACATACGCTGTGACGTGCTAATGCTAGTAAATGCTAGTTTATAAATTAGCAACAGCTAGCATCATATTGACTTATTGATTGACATACGCTGTGACGTGCTAATGCTAGTAAATGCTAGTTAATAAATTAGCAACAGCTAGCATCGTATTGAATTATTAATTGACATACGCTGTGACGTGCTAATGCTAGTAAATGCTAGTTTATAAATTAGCAACAGCTAGCATCGTATTGACTTATTGATTGACATACGCTGTGACGTGCTAATGCTAGTAAACTAATCTCAGTCTGACCGTATACAACACATGTTGCAGCTATGGGTACCGTCCTCTTGGCCAGCTTTCTCGTGTCGAATGGTTATTAATGACTTATGGACGCCATGTGCTCACGCTAGTAAACGCATCTCTCAGTATCCCCAGGGTTTGAATGACAGGGAGGTTTTAAATTAATGTATTATTTTATTTCACCTTTATTTAACCTTTATTTAAGCAGGTAGGTCAGTTGAGATCAAGTTCTCATTTACAACTGCCACCTGGCCAAGATAAAGCAAAGCTGTGCGACAAAAACAACAACACAGAGTTACACAAACAAAAAGTACAGTCAATAACACAATAGAAAAGAAAAATAGAAAAATCTATGAACAGTGTGTGCAAATGTAGAAGAGTAGGGAGGTAAGGCAATACATAGGCCATAGAGGCTAAAATAATTACAATTGAGCATTAATTAGGTTAGTCAGTTAGTGGGGGCTGGACAGTCCAACCCGATAAAGATATTGACATCAGACACCCCAAAAGAGACTTCTGGTCTCCCTAAGATTCACTGTATAATTCGATGCCTGTGTATCACATGGCATGGTAATGGGCCCTGGTTCAGCATTCATGTTGCCACTCATTCCCATCTTTTTACAATGTTCACAAGCAGCTCCGCTTGACATTGTCAACTCAGTGCCATTTGATCCAAAAACACATGTAACACGCTATATGATCCCATCCTAGACACACGTAGGACCAGGGCCATTTCAGACCCTACTGAAATGTGAGCCTGAGGGCCCCGCTGCCAACTGCTCCTCCGCGGTGGCTCCGTCGACACATTCCCCAGCAAGCAGGAGCAGCATGTTGTTAGCTCGTTACAGCTACACTGAGGTCAGCAGAGAAGAGGACAGAACATTATAGGATCTCGTGTACGATCTCAACGGCATGTTATAAAGCAGAGCGCTGGACGATAGACAGGACCAGAACTGAGGAACGGCGCCTCAACTGTTCTGCTGCTTGAGTATATCAGCTAAAAGAACAACATAGTTCTGTCACGTAACATATTAACTACATGAGATAATACTACTGATCTGTCATCACGTAACATATTAACTACATGAGATAATACTACTGATCTGTCATCACGTAACATATTAACTACATGAGATAATACTACTGATCTGTCATCACGTAACATATTAACTACATGAGATAATACTACTGACCTGTCATCACGTAACACATTAACTCCATCTCCCTCCCTGCCCTGCTCCATCTCCCTGCCCTGCCCTGCTCCATCTCCCTGCCCTGCTCCATCTCCCTCCCTGCCCTGCTCCATCTCCCTCCCTGCCCTGCTCCATCTCCCTCCCTGCCCTGCTCCATCTCCCTGCCCTGCCCTGCTCCATCTCCCTCCCTGCCCTGCCCTCCATCTCCCTCCCTGCCCTGCTCCATCTCCCTGCCCTGCCCTGCTCCCCTCTCCCATGCCCTGCCCTGCTCCATCTCCCTGCCCTGCTCCATCTCCCTCCCTGCCCTGCGCCATCTCCCTCCCTGCCCTGCGCCATCTCCCTCCCTGCCCTGCGCCATCTCCCTCCCTGCCCTGCGCCATCTCCCTCCCTGCCCTGCGCCATCTCCCTCCCTGCCCCATCTCCCTCCCTGCCCCATCTCCCTCCCTGCCCCATCTCCCTCCCTGCCCCATCTCCCTCCCTGCCCTGCTCCATCTCCCTCCCTGCCCCTCTCCATCTCCCTCCCTGCCCCGCTCCATCTCTCTCCCTGCCCCGCTCCATCTCCCTGCCCCGCTCCATCTCCCTCCCTGCCTGCTCCATCTCCCTCCCTCCCTGCCCCATCTCCCTCCCTGCCTGCTCCATCTCCCTCCCTCCCTGCCCTGCTCCATCTCCCTGCTCCATCTCCCTCTCTCCCTGCTCCATCTCCCTCTCTCCCTGCTCCATCTCCCTCTCCCCTGCTCCATCTCCCTCTCTCCCTGCTCCATCATCCAAGCTCCCTCCCTTCTTTCGCCCCATATTTCTCCATCCCTCTCTTCGCCCCATCCCACCCCCTCCCTCGCCCCATTCCACTCCCTCGCCCCATCTCAGAGGAAAAAACTAAAATATACATTTTTAGAAAGAGAGAGAGATGAGACAGTTCAATTACATTTCCACCACATTAAACAGGGCTGTTATCCAGTGACTGCAGATCCAGGGCGGAGGGGGTTGGGTGACCGTCCTGCCCGATGAACGGTGAAGGATTCTCGGGGGGAGGTTTCTGGGCTGTGGGGGTTCCCTGGATGTACTGGAACTGAACACATAGCTGCGTAAGCCCCTATTATATGCTGAGCAGCTCAAGTCAGATGACAGAATTTAAGAGAGGAAAGCAATCTTGGATACCACACACACTACACTCACACAGTGAAAGATTTCCCCCATCTTGTTTTCCTCGGCCCTAATGACCTCTCTAGAGGACACTGTGGAGCAGATCTGCAGTAAGCCAGGGAACCACCGTGACACACACACACACAGTCCTCACACAGGGAACCACCGTGACACACACAGTGTCCTCACACAGGGTGAACCATTGCAGAGCTACCTGCCAACTCGCTGTTAATAACTGAGGAGAGGATTATCTCTGTCGTCACACACACACACACACACACACACACACACACACACACACACACACAGAATAGGGGTGTATGAGTCTGAGCAGAATAGGGGGGTGTAGGCCATCTGAGTCTGGAAGGGGAGGAGGGTACAGGCCATCTCCTGCAGAACTAGGAGGAGGAGGAGTACAGGCCATCTCCTGCAGCACTAGGAGGAGGAGGAGGAGGTACAGGCCATCTCCTGCAGCACTAGGAGGAGGAAGGGTACAGGCCATCTCCTGCAGCACTAGGAGAAGGAAGGGTACAGGCCATCTCCTGCAGCACTAGGAGAAGGAAGGGTACAGGCCATCTCCTGCAGCACTAGGAGGAGGAGGAGGAGGAGGGGTACAGGCCATCTCCTGCAGAACTAGGAGGAGGAGGAGGGCGTCTCGCTCTTTCTCTGTAGGAGAGCTGCTAGCAGACTGGATATGGCTGAACGCTGAGAAAAAAGGAGACTGGAGAAAACAGAGGACTAGACGGGGAGAGAGAGAGCGAGACGGGGAGAGAGAGAGCGAGACGGGGAGAGAGAGGACTAGATGGGGAGAGAGAGGACTAGACGGGGAGAGAGAGGACTAGACGGGGAGAGAGAGGACTAGACGGGGAGAGAGAGGACTAGACGGGGAGAGAGAGGACTAGACGGGGAGAGAGAGACTAGACGGGGAGAGAGAGGACTAGACGGGGAGAGAGAAGACTAGACGGGGAGAGAGAGGACTAGACGGGGAGAGAGAGGACTAGACGGGGAGAGAGACTGGGAGAGCAGGAAGTAGGGCCTGTCGTCATTCACTTTGAACTGGACTGTGTGTTTACAGGAAGTAGCAACAGTGTGACTTTACATCATTGGAACACATTTCACCAAAAGCCACAAAATTACACCCGAATGGATTTCTGGAAATATGTCAACAACACGGGAGTCCTCTTACATTTGGGATCTTCACAGTCCTACTGATCAAATACCCTTGAAAAGGTAGGCTCTGTCTCCCTCAGTTTTACACATCAACAAGACCAACAACTAATGCCGGCCAGAACAAGATGAGCTCAAATCTAACAAAGGAAAATTAAAGCCTCAAAGAGAAAGGAGGACCAAGGCTCTTGTCATACATTTCATTCAAATAATAAACTCATTCAGCCAGTTGGCCGTCAAATTACACTGATGAACGATGGGGAATTGTAGCCTGCTCGTACTTCTACAGCTTCCCTGACTGGCTAAAAGTTGGCTAGCTAGTCAGACCAGAAAACAATGTCGCAGCTGTGATTTACAACCTGATAGTAATATTTGTTTTGATGTATTGGTGAATTATATGAATAATGCATTGAACTGCAGCCATCTATCCTGACAACAACTGCAGCCATCTATCCTGACAACAATGCCTCATGGAATATTGAGTAAAATAGACAGAGCGCTGTGGAGTGGGGGGGTGGAAGAGACAGAGCACTGTGGAGTGGTGGGGGAAGAGACAGAGCACTGTGGAGTGGGGGGGAGACAGAGCTCTGTGGAGTGGGGGTGGGGGGTGGAAGAGACGGAGCACTGTGGAGTGGTGGGGGGAAGAGACAGAGCACTGTGGAGTGGTGGGGAAGAGACAGAGCACTGGAGTGGTGGGGGAAGAGACAGAGCACTGTGGAGTGGTGGGGGAAGAGACAGAGCACTGTGGAGTGGGGGGGAAGAGACAGAGCACTGTGGAGTGGGGGGAGGTGGAAGAGACGGAGCACTGTGGAGTGGGGGTGGAAGAGACAGAGCGCTGTGGAGTGGTGGGGAAGAGACAGAGCACTGTGGAGTGGTGGGGGAAGAGACAGAGCACTGTGGAGTGGGGGGGAGAGACAGAGCACTGTGGAGGGGGGGGAAGAGACAGAGCACTGTGGAGTGGGGGGAAAGAGACAGAGCACTGTGGAGTGGTGGGGGAAGAGACAGAGCACTGTGGAGTGGGGGTGGAAGAGACAAAGAGCTGTGGAGTGGGGGGAGTGGAAGAGACGGAGCGCTGTGGAGTGGTGGGGGGGAAGAGACAGAGCACTGTGGAGTGGGGGGAGTGGAAGAGACAGGAGCTGTGGAGTGGGGGGGGTGGAAGAGACAGAGCTGTGGAGTGGGGGGGGGGTGGAAGAGACAGAGCGCTGTGGAGTTGTGGGGGGAAGAGACAGAGCACTGTGGAGTGGTGGGGGAAGAGACAGAGCACTGTGGAGTGGTGGGGGAAGAGACAGAGCACTGTGGAGTGGTGGGGGAAGAGACAGAGCACTGTGGAGTGGTGGGGGAAGAGACAGAGCACTGTGGAGTGGTGGGGGAAGAGACAGAGCACTGTGGAGTGGGGGATGGAAGAGACAGAGCACTGTGGAGTGGTGGGGGAAGAGACAGAGCACTGTGGAGTGGGGGCAGTATAAGAGAGAGAGCTGTGGAGTGGGGGGTGGAAGAGACAGAGCACTGTGGAGTGGGGAGAGGTGGAAGAGACTGAGAGCTGTGGAGTGGGGGAGTGGAAGAGAGAGAGCTGTGGAGTGGGGGGTGGAAGAGACAGGGAGCTGTGGGGTGGGGGTGGTGGAAGAGACAGAGCACTGTGGAGTGGGGGGGTGGAAGAGACGGAGCACTGTGGAGTGGGGGGTGGAAGAGACGGAGCACTGTGGAGTGGGGGGTGGAAGAGACGGAGCACTGTGGAGTGGGGGGGGGTGGAAGAGACAGAGAGCTGTAGAGTGGGGGTGGAAGAGACGGAGCGCTGTGGAGTGGGGGAGGTGGAAGAGACGGAGCGCTGTGGAGTGGGGGGAGTGGAAGAGAGAGAGCTGTGGAGTGGGGGGTGGAAGAGACAGGGAGCTGTGGAGTGGGGGGTGGAAGAGACAGAGCACTGTGGAGTGGGGGGGTGGAAGAGACGGAGCACTGTGGAGTGGGGGGGGTGGAAGTGACGGAGCACTGTGGAGTGGGGAGGTGGAAGAGACGGAGCGCTGTGGGAGTGGAAGAGAGAGAGCTGTGGAGTGGGGGTGGAAGAGACAGGGAGCTGTGGGGTGGGGGGTGGTGGAAGAGACAGAGCACTGTGGAGTGGGGGGGTGGAAGAGACAGGGAGCTGTGGAGTGGGGGGGTGGAAGAGACAGAGCACTGTGGAGTGGGGGTGGAAGAGACGGAGCACTGTGGAGTGGGGGGTGGAAGTGACGGAGCACTGTGGAGTGGGGGAGGTGGAAGAGACGGAGCGCTGTGGAGTGGAAGAGAGAGCTGTGGAGTGGGGGTGGAAGAGACAGGGAGCTGTGGGGTGGGGGTGGTGGAAGAGACAGAGCACTGTGGAGTGGGGGGTGGAAGAGACGGAGCACTGTGGAGTGGGGGTGGAAGAGACGGAGCACTGTGGAGAGGGGGGTGGAAGAGACGGAGCACTGTGGAGTGGGGAGTGGAAGAGACAGAGAGCTGTAGAGTGGGGGAGTGGAAGAGACGGAGCGCTGTGGAGTGGGGGAGGTGGAAGAGACGGAGCGCTGTGGAGTGGGGGAGTGGAAGAGAGAGAGCTGTGGAGTGGGGGTGGAAGAGACAGGGAGCTGTGGAGTGGGGGGGTGGAAGAGACAGAGCACTGTGGAGTGGGGGGTGGAAGAGACGGAGCACTGTGGAGTGGGGGTGGAAGTGACGGAGCACTGTGGAGTGGGGAGGTGGAAGAGACGGAGCGCTGTGGAGTGGAAGAGAGAGAGCTGTGGAGTGGGGGTGGAAGAGACAGGGAGCTGTGGGGTGGGGGTGGTGGAAGAGACAGAGCACTGTGGAGTGGGGGGTGGAAGAGACGGAGCACTGTGGAGTGGGGGTGGAAGAGACGGAGCACTGTGGAGTGGGGGGTGGAAGAGACGGAGCACTGTGGAGTGGGGGGGAGTGGAAGAGACAGAGAGCTGTGGAGTGGGGAGGTGGAAGAGACAGAGAGCTGTGGAGTGGGGGAGGTGGAAGAGACAGAGCACTGTGGAGTGGGGGTGGTGGAAGAGACAGGGAGCTGTGGAGTGGGGGAGTGGAAGAGACAGAGAGCTGTGGAGTGGGGGGGGTGGGAAGAGACAGAGAGCTGTGGAGTGGGGGGAGTGGAAGAGACGGAGCGCTGTGGAGTGGGGGGTGGTGGAAGAGACAGGGAGCTGTGGAGTGGGGGGAGTGGAAGAGACAGAGAGCTGTGGAGTGGGGGGTGGAAGAGACCGAGAGCTGTGGAGTGGGGGAGTTGAAGAGACGGAGCGCTGTGGAGTGGGGGTGGTGGAAGAGACAGGGAGCTGTGGAGTGGGGGTGGTGGAAGAGACAGAGAGCTGTGGAGTGGGGGGTGGAAGAGACAGGGAGCTGTGGAGTGGGGGGGTGGAAGAGACAGAGAGCTGTGGAGTGGGGGGGTGGAAGAGACAGAGAGCTGTGGAGTGGGGGGGTGGAAGAGACCGAGAGCTGTGGAGTGGGGGAGTTGAAGAGACGGAGCGCTGTGGAGTGGGGGTGGTGGAAGAGACAGGGAGCTGTGGAGTGGGGGGTGGTGGAAGAGACAGAGAGCTGTGGAGTGGGGGGTGGAAGAGACAGGGAGCTGTGGAGTGGGGGTGGAAGAGACAGAGAGCTGTGGAGTGGGGGGTGGAAGAGACAGAGAGCTGTGGAGTGGGGTGGGGGGTGGAAGAGACAGAGAGCTGTGGAGTGGGGGTGGAAGAGACAGAGAGCTGTGGAGTGGGGGGTGGAAGAGACAGGGAGCTGTGGAGTGGGGGGGAAGAGACAGAGAGCTGTGGAGTGGGGGGGGGTGGAAGAGACAGAGAGCTGTGGAGTGGGGGGGTGGAAGAGACAGAGAGAGAAGTCAAAGACTCCAGCCACCCCAGTCAGACTGTTCTCTCTGCTACCGAACGACAAGCGGTACCGGAGCGCCAAGTCTATGTCCAAGAGGGCTCTACCCCCAAGCCATAAGAGTCCTGAACATCTAATTAAATGACTACCCCCCCACAGAGTCTGGCACCAGATCTAGAACATGTTACAGACTGGCACCAGATCTAGAACATGTTACAGACTGGCACCAGATCTAGAACATGTTACAGACTGGCACCAGATCTAGAACATGTTACAGACTGGCACCAGATCTAGAACATGTTACAGACTGGCACCAGATCTAGAACATGTTACAGACTGGCACCAGATCTAGAACATGTTACAGACTGGCACCAGATCTAGAACATGTTACAGACTGGCACCAGATCTAGAACATGTTACAGACTGGCACCAGATCTAGAACATGTTACAGACTGGCACCAGATCTAGAACATGTTACAGACTGGCACCAGATCTAGAACATGTTACAGACTGGCACCAGATCTAGAACATGTTACAGACTGGCACCAGATCTAGAACATGTTACAGACTGGCACCAGATCTAGAACATGTTACAGACTGGCACCAGATCTAGAACATGTTACAGACTGGCACCAGATCTAGAACATGTTACAGACTGGCACCAGAGTCTAAATCTGGTCCATCATAAACAGGGTGAAAGCTAACACTCCAGATGACAACCCTACATGCTGCTAGTATAATCATCTCCTCATGGCGAGCAAGCGATGATTAGTGGTCAGACACACACTGACCTACATACCATCTAGTGTGTGTTGTGATCTCCTCATGATGTACTGACTGAGTGGTCACTAATGACTCTCTAACAAGGTTCATTAACGAAAAGAGCCCCCTCTGTCTTGCTTTCGCCTGGCCCTCTTACGGCCTCTCTCTCACTCAGACCTGTGTGCGTGTCTGCAGGTGTGTGAACGTGGCCAAAGAGAAAGCAGGCAATTGAGTATAAAATAAATACATTGACTGTTGACAATGTGTATAATAACTGAATAATAATTATAATAATTATAGTGAAAGGAAGAATGTTGCCTTTCTATTGGAGCCTGTTAAAAGAAGTATACCAACACAGGCAGAGAGACAGAGACAGACAGAGAGAGACAGAGAGAGACAGAGAGAGACAGAGACAGGCAGAGAACTGAGACAGGCAGAGAGACAGAGAGAGACAGAGAGACAGAGACAGAGACAGACAGAGACAGACAGAGAGAGACAGAGAGAGACAGAGAGAGACAGAGAGAGACAGAGACAGAGACAGAGACAGACAGAGACAGACAGACAGAGAGAGAGACAGAGAGAGACAGAGAGAGACAGAGACAGGCAGAGAACTGAGACAGGCAGAGAGACAGAGAGAGACAGAGAGACAGAGACAGGCAGAGAACTGAGACAGGCAGAGAGACAGAGAGAGACAGAGAGACAGAGACAGAGAGACAGAGACAGACAGAGAGAGACAGAGAGAGACAGAGACAGGCAGAGAACTGAGACAGGCAGAGAGACAGAGACAGGCAGAGAGACAGAGACAGGCAGAGAGACAGAGAGAGACAGGCAGACAAACAGAGACAAACAGAGACAGAGACAGAGGACAGGCGAGACAGGCAGAGACAGGCAGAGAGAGACAGAGACAGGCAGAGAGACAGAGACAAACAGAGACAGGCAGAGGACCAAGACAGGCAGAGACAGGCAGAGAGGCAGAGACAGACAGAGAGAGACCTCAAACCCACACCACAACGGGACAGACAGCACAGGACCCACCAACCCAACAGACTCCAACCCCCCCCAATTACAGCCACCCTGTCAGCTCCCCCGATAGCTCTCCTGACAACCCCCACACATCCACTGAGGACACAAAAGCCAGAGATTGTGATCCTCATTGACTCAAATGGCAAATACATTCAAGAGGTTCAAATTCTTACTAAACACAAAGTGGCTAAACTCTGGCGCCCAAACACGAGACATGCCCTGGAGCTGTTGTCAGAGGGCAGACACTAGACATGCCCTGGAGCTGTTGTCAGAGGGCAGACACTAGACATGCCCTGGAGCTGTTGTCAGAGGACAAACACTAGACATGCCCTGGAGCTGTTGTCAGAGGACAAACACTAGGCCCTGGAGCTGTTGTCAGAGGACAGACACTAGACATGCCCTGGAGCTGTTGTCAGAGGGCAGACACTAGACATGCCCTGGAGCTGTTGTCAGAGGACAGACACTAGACATACCCTGGAGCTGTTGTCAGAGGGCAGACACTAGGCCCTGGAGCTGTTGTCAGAGGACAAACACTAGGCCCTGGAGCTGTTGTCAGAGGACAGACACTAGACATACCCTGGAGCTGTTGTCAGAGGGCAGACACTAGACATGCCCTGGAGCTGTTGTCAGAGGACAAACACTAGACATGCCCTGGAGCTGTTGTCAGAGGACAGACACTAGACATGCCCTGGAGCTGTTGTCAGAGGACAGACACTAGGCCCTGGAGCTGTTGTCAGAGGACAAACACTAGACATGCCCTGGAGCTGTTGTCAGAGGACAAACACTAGACATGCCCTGGAGCTGTTGTCAGAGGACAAACACTAGACATGTCCTGGAGCTGTTGTCAGAGGACAAACACTAGACATGCCCTGGAGCGTTGTCAGAGGACAGACACTAGACATGTCCTGGAGCTGTTGTCAGAGGACAGACACTAGACATGTCCTGGAGCTGTTGTCAGAGGACAGACACTAGACATGTCCTGGAGCTGTTGTCAGAGGACAAACACTAGGCCCTGAGCTGTTGTCAGAGGACAAACACTAGACATGTCCTGGAGCTGTTGTCAGAGGACAAACACTAGGCCCTGGAGCTGTTGTCAGAGGACAAACACTAGACATGCCCTGGAGCTGTTGTCAGAGGACAAACACTAGACATGCCCTGGAGCTGTTGTCAGAGGGCAGACACTAGACATGTCCTGGAGCTGTTGTCAGAGGGCAGACACTAGACATGTCCTGGAGCTGTTGTCAGAGGACAAACACTAGACATGTCCTGGAGCTGTTGTCAGAGGGCAGACACTAGACATGCCCTGGAGCTGTTGTCAGAGGACAAACACTAGACATGCCCTGGAGCTGTTGTCAGAGGACAGACACTAGGCCCTGGAGCTGTTGTCAGAGGACAAACACTAGGCCCTGGAGCTGTTGTCAGAGGACAGACACTAGACATGCCCTGGAGCTGTTGTCAGAGGACAGACACTAGGCCCTGGAGCTGTTGTCAGAGGACAAACACTAGGCCCTGGAGCTGTTGTCAGAGGACAGACACTAGGCCCTGGAGCTGTTGTCAGAGGACAAACACTAGACATGCCCTGGAGCTGTTGTCAGAGGACAAACACTAGACATGCCCTGGAGCTGTTGTCAGAGGACAAACACTAGACATGCCCTGGAGCTGTTGTCAGAGGACAAACACTAGACATGCCCTGGAGCTGTTGTCAGAGGGCAGACACTAGACATGCCCTGGAGCTGTTGTCAGAGGACAGACACTAGGCCCTGGAGCTGTTGTCAGAGGACAAACACTAGGCCCTGGAGCTGTTGTCAGAGGACAGACACTAGGCCCTGGAGCTGTTGTCAGAGGACAGACACTAGGCCCTGGAGCTGTTGTCAGAGGACAAACACTAGACATACCCTGGAGCTGTTGTCAGAGGACAGACACTAGACATACCCTGGAGCTGTTGTCAGAGGGCAGACTAGGGTTCCCTAGCCGCATCATATTTCACACTGGCACAAATGACCAGAGAGCACAGCAGGAAAGGGTTGCCACAGCACTCAAGGGAGTGATTGAAAAAAAGCTAGTTCCACTTTCACCAATGCACCAGTGGTTATCTCCACCCTGCCATCATACAGCAGGTGAACGAAAGCATTTCCTGGGACGGTGCCTCATAAAAACAAAATGTTTAGCTGGCCCACCACTCCACCCTGGTCTTTATGACCAGGTCCACCTCTACAAGGCAGCAGGGCCCACCTTCGCCAGGACACTGAAGGACGTCACCCTCAACCGCAGCCCCAACACCTCACACAGGAGCAACAGACACCCCGCCCAAACCAGCGAGACACCCTTCCAGACCTGCAAGACCCCGCCCTGAAGGACCTGCACCGAGAGAACCTACACCCAGACCACAGCATCACCAGCCATACCCTAACTAGCTAAGACCACCCCAAGCAAACCCTGGCCACAACCTATAAAGCCCCCCATACCAGACCTATACCCCTTCTGCCCCCCACAACAACACTAGACACTATGGAACACAAAGCTTTTACTATCTCACCCTGGAATAATCAATCAATCAACCAACCAACGAACAAACGTGTGTATACCATATATATATACACGCACACACAGTCAATGGTAGGCTTAGAGGGGACTCCTACGGTAGGTACACCTATAGCTCATCTCTTGGCAGTAGTACTGTAGACTACTTTATCACCCCTCTAGTCTCCTCTCATCCCCCTCTAGTCTCCTCTCATCCCCCTCTAGTCTCCTCTCATCCCCCTCTAGTCTCCTCTCATCCCCCCCCTCTAGTCTCCTCTCATCCCCCTCTAGTCTCCTCTCATCCCCCTCTAGTCTCCTCTCATCCCCCCCCTCTAGTCTCCTCTCATCCCCCTCTAGTCTCCTCTCATCCCCCATCTAGTCTCCTCTCATCCCCCATCTAGTCTCCTCTCATCCCCCCTCTAGTCTCCTCTCATCCCCCTCTAGTCTCCTCTCATCCCCCCCTCTAGTCTCCTCTCATCCCCCTCTAGTCTCCTCTCATCCCCTCTGACTGTGGTATAAAGGGCCAATGTTGCCCCCCATTGCCTAAATGACTATTAGTTGTTGAGCCACAAGTCACTACAGATTCAGGCTGACAACACAGACAGAAAGAAGCTGTTGAGATGAGACGCCAATTCATTTTCCATTTGTGCTTCAAACAAAAACATCTTTATCTAAATAAAGTACATTTATGACTCAGACAGATACAAAGACTGTACCATCATAGGTGTTCAGTCCCAGGGTCCTTAGCTTAGTGATGAGCTTGCAGGGCACTATGGTGTTGAACACTGAGCTGTAGTCAATGAACAGTATCCCCCCCTCCATCTCGTCTTTCTCTACACCTCTCTGTGCCTTTCTCTCTCTCCCTCTTCCAACCGGCTCCTGTATCTCTACCTCTCTGTCCCTTTCTCCCTCTTCCAACCGGCTCCTGTATCTCTACCTCTCTGTCCCTTTCTCCCTCTTCCAACCGGCTCCTGTATCTCTACCTCTCTGTCCCTTTCTCCCTCTTCCAACCGGCTCCTGTATCTCTACCTCTCTGTCCCTTTCTCCCTCTTCCAACCGGCTCCTGTATCTCTACCTCTCTGTCCCTTTCTCCCTCTTCCAACCGGCTCCTGTATCTCTACCTCTCTGTCCCTTTCTCCCTCTTCCAACCGGCTCCTGTATCTCTACCTCTCTGTCCCTTTCTCCCTCTTCCAACCGGCTCCTGTATCTCTACCTCTCTGTCCCTTTCTCCCTCTTCCAACCGGCTCCTGTATCTCTACCTCTCTGTCCCTTTCTCCCTCTTCCAACCGGCTCCTGTGTGTGTGTATCTCTACCTCTCTGTCCCTTTCTCCCTCTTCCAACCGGCTCCTGTATCTCTACCTCTCTGTCCCTTTCTCCCTCTTCCAACCGGCTCCTGTATCTCTACCTCTCTGTCCCTTTCTCCCTCTTCCAACCGGCTCCTGTATCTCTACCTCGCTCTCCCTCTTCCAACCTGCTCTTGTATCTCTACCTCTCTCTCCCTCTTCCAACCGGCTCCTGTATCTCTACCTCCCTCTCTTGCTTTCTCCTCATCTACTCTGACAGACTCTGGTGCCTCTCCTTATCCCTTCCTCACCTTTCATGTTGCTGGTCTCCTGAGCTCAACTCTCAGCATCACATTACGGTAATTGTATTCAAATGTGTGTGTGAATATGATGAGTGTGTGTGTGTGTGAATATGGTGTGTGTGTGTGTGTGTGTGTGTGAATATGATGAGTGTGTGTGTGTGTGTGTGAATATGAAAAGTGTGTGTGTGTGTGTGTGTGTGTGATGATGATGTGTGTGTGTGTGTGTGTGTGTGTGTGTGTGTGTGTGTGTGTGTGTGTGTGAATATGATGAGTGTGTGTGTGTGAATATGATGAGTGTGTGTGTGTGTGTGTGTGTGAATATGATGAGTGTGTGTGTGTGTGTGTGTGTGAATATGATGAGTGTGTGTGTGTGTGTGTGTGTGTGTGTGTGTGTGTGTGTATGAATGTGTGTGAGTGTGTGTGTGTGTGTGTGTGTGTGTGTGTGTGTGTGTGTGTGTGTGTGTGTGTGTGTGTGTGTGAATATGATGAGTGTGTGTGTGTGTGTGAATATGATGAGTGTGTGTGTGTGTGTGAATATGATGAGTGTGTGTGTGTGTGTGAATATGATGAGTGTGTGTGTGTGTGTGTGTGTGTGTGTGTGTGTGTGTGTGTGTGTGTGTGTGTGTGTGTGTGTGTGTGAATATGATGAGTGTGTGTGTGTGTGTGTGATGAGTGTGTGTGTGTGTGTGTGAATATGATGAGTGTGTGTGTGTGTGTGTGTGTGTGTGAATATGATGAGTGTGTGTGTGTGTGTGAATATGATGAGTGTGTGTGTGTGTGTGTGTGTGTGAATATGATGAGTGTGTGTGTGTGTGTGTGAATATGATGAGTGTGTGTGTGTGTGTGTGAATATGATGAGTGTGTGTGTGTGTGTGTGAATATGATGAGTGTGTGTGTGTGTGTGTGTGAATATGATGAGTGTGTGTGTGTGTGTGTGTATGATGAGTGTGTGTGTGTGTGTGTGAATATGATGAGTGTGTGTGTGTGTGTGTGTGAATATGATGAGTGTGTGTGTGTGTGTGTGAATATGATGAGTGTGTGTGTGTGTGTGTGTGTGAATATGATGAGTGTGTGTGTGTGTGTGTGAATATGATGAGTGTGTGTGTGTGTGTGTGTGTGAATATGATGAGTGTGTGTGTGTGTGTGTGAATATGATGAGTGTGTGTGTGTGTGTGTGAATATGATGAGTGTGTGTGTGTGTGTGTGTGAATATGATGAGTGTGTGTGTGTGTGTGTGAATATGATGAGTGTGTGTGTGTGTGTGTGTGTATGATGAGTGTGTGTGTGTGTGTGTGTGTGTGAATATGATGAGTGTGTGTGTGTGTGTGTGTGTGAATATGTGAGTGTGTGTGTGTGTGTGTGTGTGTGTGAATATGATGAGTGTGTGTGTGTGTGAATATGATGAGTGTGTGTGTGTGTGTGTGTGTGTGATGAGTGTGTGTGTGTGTGTGTGAATATGATGAGTGTGTGTGTGTGTGTGTGTGTGTGTGTGTGTGTGTGTGAATATGATGAGTGTGTGTGTGTGTGAATATGATGAGTGTGTGTGTGTGTGTGTGTGATGAGTGTGTGTGTGTGTGTGTGTGAATATGTGTGTGTGTGTGTGTGTGTGTGAATATGATGAGTGTGTGTGTGTGTGTGAATATGATGAGTGTGTGTGTGTGTGAATCCTGAGTGATCAGTTGTGTCCTTTATTGTTTTGCCATGGAGAAGCCAAGGAGACTTCAGATTCCCCTGAGACCTTGTATAGCCCGTGTCCCCTCCCCTACGACAGTGGTACCCCACCTCACGACAGTGGTACCCCACCTCACGACAGTGGTACCCCACCTCCCCTCCCTACGACAGTGGTACCCCACCTCCCTCCCTACGACAGTGGTACCCCACCTCCCCTCCCTACGACAGTGGTACCCCACCTCCCCTCCCTACGACAGTGGTACCCCACCTCCCCCCACCTACGACAGTGGTACCCCACCTCCCTCCCTACGACAGTGGTACCCCACCTCCCCTCCCTACGACAGTGGTACCCCACCTCCCCTCCCTACGACAGTGGTACCCCACCTCCCTCCCTACGACAGTGGTACCCCACCTCACGACCCCCCCTACGACAGTGGTACCCCACCTCCCTTCCCTACGACAGTGGTACCCCACCTCCCCCCTACGACAGTGGTACCCCACCTCCCCTCCCTACGACAGTGGTACCCCACCTCCCCTCCCTACGACAGTGGTACCCCACCTCCCCTACGACAGTGGTACCCCACCTCCCCTACGACAGTGGTACCCCACCTCCCCTACGACAGTGGTACATTTACATTAATTTATTGATTTAGAAAAATATAAACATGAGTATTGAAAAAAAAAAAAAAAAAAAAAAAGTAAATTTTTATTTGTCTAATCATTCAATTCATTGTTGAACATAATTTACTCTACGACCAGATAAAATACCCAGAGTGGGATCTCTGCTACAACACATCACAGCTAACTATGAGCCCATAGCCCAGCACCGACTCTACAGTCCCGTCTCCATGGAAATGAATTCTGCTGCCAACTGAAATCATTTCCTCCTACAGCATCAACTAGATCCTATTTATAGTAGAGCAGCTGGTAAGAACACCTAGTTTCTAACGGAGTTTGGAAACAGGATACAGTTAGTAATGAGAGATGCACATTATAGCTACAATGGAAGTTTAGTTAAAACCCAGAGTGTACAGAAAGTTCTGACTTCCACTGTTGTTGTTTTACAAAGTGGAATTAAATTGGATTTAATTGTAATTTTTTTTTGTAAACAATCTACACAAAATACCCTGTAATGTCAAAGTGTGATAACAGAATTCTAACATTTGTACGAAAATGTATGAAAAATAAAACATTTTGATTAGATAAATATTCAACCCTCACAGTCAATACGTGTTAGAAGCACCTTTTGCAGTGATTACAGCTGTGTGTCTTTCTGGGTAAGTCTCTCAGAGTGATTACAGCTGTGTGTCTTTCTGGGTAAGTCTCTAAGAGCTTTGCACACCTGGATTGTACAATATTTGCAAATTATAATATATATTTTTTAAAGTCTTCAAGCTCTTTCAAGTTGGTTATTTTCCTGCTAAAATGTGATTTAATATTCCAGCGTCTGGTGGAAAGCAGACTAAACCACGTTTTCCTCCAGGATTTATCCTGTGCTTAGCTCGATTCTGTTTTTTTTTATCCTAACAAACTCTGTAGTCCATGCCGATGGCAAGCATACCCATAACATGATGCAGCTACCACATGCTTGAAAATATGAAGTGGTACTCAGTGATGTGTTGGATTCACCCCAAACATAACACTTTGTAGTCAGGATAAAGTTAATTTCTTTACCATATGTTTTTGCAGTTTTACTTAATTGCATTAATGCAAAAAGGATGCATGTTTTGGAATATTTTTATTCTGTATAGGCTTCCTTTTTACTCTGACAATTAGGTTCGTATTCTGGAGTAACTACAATGTTGTTGATCCATCCTCAGTGTTCTCCTATCACAGCCATTAAACTCTGTAACTGTTTTAAAGTCACCATTGGCCTCATTGTGAAATCCCTTAGTAGTTTCCTTCCTCTCCGGCAACTGAGTTAGGGAGGACGCTTGTATCTTTGTAGTAACTACGTGTATTGATACACCATCCAAAAAGTTGACATTTTGTGACAAAAAAATCTCAATTTAATCCACTATACTTTCTGAAGGCATTATGACTCTTACTTCCTCTTGATCTTCAGCATCTCCAACATCAAACATATAATAAAGAAGTGCACTCTGGGAAAGAGGAGATGTATATAGTAGCTCGTCTGGTAGGCTCTCTTATACAATTGTAAAGTGACATTAAAAAGCACATTTAAATAAATATAATGCATTATTATTTTATTAATGGGTGTAACACACTACAACCTCTCCTCTTTTCTCATCTTCTTTCAGGAACTCTGTCTAACTAATCTTTAAATGCTAGATTACATGTTGTACAGTATTCAGACCCCTTGACGTTTTCAACATTTTGTTACGTTACAACCTTATTTTAAAATTGATTGTGTGTCCCCCCCCCCCTCAACCTACAGTAAAAAGAGGTTTTTAGAACATTTTGCAAATTAAAAAAATATATAAAAATAAACTGAAAAATATCACATTTACATATTCCGACCATGTAGTTTGTTGAAGCACCTTCTGGCAGTGATTACAGCCTCGAGTCTTTTTGGGTATGACGCTACAAGCTTGGCACAACTGCATTTGGGGAGTTTCTCCCATTCTTCTCTGCAGATCTTCTCAAGCTCTGTCAGGTTGGATGGGGAGCGTTGCTACACCTCTTTTTTCATGTCTTTCCAGAAATATTTGATTGGGATCTGGCTGGGCCACTCAAGGACATCAGGTTCTTGGTCACCTCCCTGACCAAGGCCCTTCTCCTCAACCGCATGGCTTGGTTTTTGCTCTGACATGCACTGTCAACTGTGGGACATTATATCGACAGGTGTGTGCCTTTCTTAGTTATGTCTAATCAATAGAATTTACCACAGGTGGACTCCAATCACAGTTGTAGAAACATCTCAAGGATGATCAATGGAAACAGGATGCACCTTTGCTCAATTTCAGGTCTCATAGTAAAAGGTCTGAATACTTATGTAAATAAATAATAATAATTATTATTATTAGGTATTTCTGTTGTAAATATGTAAATAAACTGTGTTTTTTATTTTTAATACATTTACAAAAAAATAAAACATTTAAACCCTGTTTTCGCTTCGTCATTAGGGGGGTATTGTGCTGTCATTAGGGGGTATTGTGCTGTCATTAGGGGTATTGCTGTCATTAGGGGTATTGTGCTGTCATATTGTGCTGTCATTAGGGTCATTAGGGGATATTGTGCTGTCATTAGGGGGTATTGTGCTGTCATTAGGGGATATTGTGCTGTCATTATTAGGGGTGCTGTCATTAGGGGTATTGTGCTGTCATTAGGGGGTATTGTGCTGTCATTAGGGGGTATTGTGCTGTCATTAGGGGGTATTGTGTGTGTCATTGATGATTTGTGATTTTATTTGCTGTCATTAGGGGTATTTTTGTCATTAACAGAATGTGGAAAAAGTCATTAGGGGATATTGTGCTGTCATTAGTCATTGTATGTCATTATGTATAGTCCTGTCATTAGTGTATCTATCATTAGGGGGTATTGGTCATTAGTGTATCTATGTCATTAGGGGTCATGTGTGTCATTATGGGATATAGTCCTGTCATTAGGGGGTATCTATGTATGGTCATTAGGGGTATTGTGTATGTCATTACTGTGTATTATGTGCTGTCATTAGTGGATATTATGTATGTCATTACTGGGTATTGTGATGTCATTACTGTGTATCTATGTATGGGGATCACTGTGTGTCATTATGGGGTATTGTGATGTCATTAGTGGGTATCTGCTGTCATTAGGGGATATGTGTGTCATTATGGGGTATGTGTCATTACTGTGTATTGTGCTGTCATTAGGGGTATTGTGTGTCATTATGGGTATGGTCATTACTGTGTATGTCTATGTATGTCATTAGGGTGTATTGTGCTGTCATTATGTATTGTGCTGTCATTATGGGGTATTGTCCTGTCATTAGGGGTATTGTGATGTCAAGAACTGTCATTAGGGGTATTGTGATGTCATTAGGGGTATTGCTGTCATTAGGGGATATTGTGCTGTCATTAGGGGTTTGTGCTCATTAGCTGTGATGTCATTAGGGACTATTGTGACAGTCATTAGGGAAATTGTGCATTAGGGGTATTGTGATGTCATTAAGAATGGAACACATTAGGGGTACTTGTCCTGTCATTATACCCTTCATTATATTGTGATGTCATTAGGGGTACTGTTACAGTCATTAGGGGATATTGAGCTGTCATTAGGGGATATTGTGCTGTCATTAGGGGTATTGTGCTGTCATTAGGGGATGTACCATTAGGGGTATTGTGCTGTCATACTAAGTAAAATATTGTCACCCATTAGGGTTCCTCTGCAGCATTAGGGTATTGTGTGTCATTAGGGAGATTGTGTCATTAGAGGCTAATCATTAGGTATTGTGATGTCATTGATTGCATTAATTACCATTACACTACATTAATGTGCTGTCATTATAATAACCACACATTAGGGGTACTGTCATTAGGGGACATTGTGCTGTCATTACATTGTGCTGTCATTAGGGGTATTGTGCACATTAGGGGTATTGTGCCACTTACGGAATCAGTGCTGTCATTAGGTGCCGTGACATTAGGGGACATTGTCCTGTCATTAGTGGTATTAAACAACATTAGGGGTATTGTGACATTAAGTCCACTCATTAGACCTCACTATCCTTTCAATTAAACGAGTCATTAGGAGGAGGAAGTCATTAGAAGTAGAGGTGGTCATTAGTGGAGGAGGTCATTAGGGGATTGTGATGTCATTGGTCTATGTAAAATTAAAAAAAGACCCATGAGTCATTACATGTATTGTGATGTCATTATAGGAGTCATATCAAATGAAAACTAAGAGAGTCTATGTTTTGGGAAATGTGCTGTCATTAGATATTGTGATTTCAACCGGTTTTCCATCATAAAAAAAAAGAAGTTTGATTTCTGGTCAAACAGACGGAAAAGGGTGTTGAACATTAGAAACAGTCTGGGGGTATTGTGCTGTCATTAGGGGGTATTGTGCTGTCATTAGGGGGTATTGTGCTGTCATTAGGGGTATTGTGCTGTCATTAGGGGGTATTGTGATGTCATTAGGGGGTATTGTGCTGTCATTAGGGGTATTGTGCTGTCATTAGGGGGTATTGTGCTGTCATTAGGGGTATTGTGCTGTCATTAGGGGTATTGTGCTGTCATTAGGGGTATTGTGCTGTCATTAGGGGTATTGTGCTGTCATTAGGGGATATTGTGCTGTCATTAGTGGTGTCATTAGGGGTATTGTGGTGTCATTAGGGGGTATTGTGCTGTCATTAGGGGGGGGTATATTGTGATGTCATTAGGGGGTATTGTGCTGTCATTAGGGGTATTGTGCTGTCATTAGGGGGTATTGTGATGTCATTAGGGGTATTGTGATGTCATTAGGGGTATTGTGATGTCATTAGGGGTATTGTGATGTCATTAGGGGGTATTGTGCTGTCATTAGGGGGTATTGTGCTGTCATTAGGGGTATTGTGCTGTCATTAGGGGTATTGTGCTGTCATTAGGGGTATTGTGATGTCATTAGGGGGTATTGTGATGTCATTAGGGGGTATTGTGATGTCATTAGGGGTATTGTGATGTCATTAGGGGTATTGTGATGTCATTAGGGGTATTGTGATGTCATTAGGGGTATTGTGCTGTCATTAGGGGTATTGTGCTGTCATTAGGGGTATTGTGCTGTCATTAGGGGTCATTAGTGGTATTGTGCTGTCATTAGGGGTCATTTAGTGGGGTATTGTGCTGTCATTAGGGGTATTGTGCTGTCATTAGGGGTATTGTGATGTCATTAGGGGTATTGTGCTGTCATTAGGGGTATTGTGCTGTCATTAGGGGTATTGTGCTGTCATTAGGGGTCATTAGGGGTATTGTGCTGTCATTAGGGGTCATTAGGGGTATTGTGCTGTCATTAGGGGTCATTAGGGGTATTGTGCTGTCATTAGGGGGTATTGTGCTGTCATTAGGGGTCATTAGGGGGTATTGTGTCTACAAATACATCAAAAAACATGTTGATGGAAATGAGGTAACCATGGCGCCGGAGAAGAAGGCTGACATTTTACATCAACCAATTGAGTTATTTTTGTTTTGTTTATTTGCGTTGTTTGTAACTTATTATTGTACTTATTTTGTACATAATGTAGCCTCTACTGTCTCATATGACCAAAAATAACTTCTGGACATCGAGATAAAGTTAATAAATAATAATAAAAAGTAAAATAACAGCTGGTGCACGATATCGAAGTCTCGAGCCATTGCTCACCTGATCTCATGATTAGGTAGATAGTGTGGTCTACAGCTTAAGAGTTGATCTATATTTTTCGTAGCTGTTTACATGGGGCAGCAGCGTAGCCTAGTGGTTAGAGCGTTGGACTAGTAACCGGAAGTTCAAACCCCCGAGCTGACAAGGTACATATCTGTCGTTCTGCCCCTGAACAGGCAGTTAACCCACTGTCATTGAAAATAAGAATTTGTTCTTAACCAACTTGCCTAGTTGAAAAAAGAAAAAAAACATGCTGGCACTAAGACAGCATTGAATGAGCTGTATTCCGTCTTAAGCAAACAGGAAAACACCCAGAGGTGGCGCTCCTAGTAGCCGGGGACTTTAATACAGGGAAACTCAAATCTGTTTTACCAAATTTCTATCAGCATGTTAAATGTGAAACCAGACAGAAAACAACCTTTACTCCACACACAGAGACACTTACAAAGCTTTCCCTTGGTAAATCTGACCATAATTCTATCCTCATGATTCCTGCTTACAAGCAAAAATTAAAAGCAGGAATCACCAGTGACTAGATCAATAAAAAAAAGTGGCCAGATGAAGTAGATGCTAAACTACAGGACTGTTTTGCAGCACAGACTGGAATATGTTCCGGGATTCTTCCGATGGCATTGAGGAGCACACCACATTGGTTATTGGCTTCATCAATAAGTGCATCGATGACATAGTCCACACAGAGACCGTACGTACATACCCCAACCAGAAGCCATGGATTAAAGGCAACATCCACACTGAGCTAAAGGCTAGAACTGCCGTGTTCAAGAAGCGGGACTCTACCCCGGAAGCTTATACGAAATCCTACATCTATGCTCGCTTTCAGGCAAATAACACTGAAACACGCATGAGAGCATCAGCTGTTCCGGAAGACTGTGTGATCACGCTCTCCGCAGCCGATGTGAGTAAGACCTTTAAAACAGGTCAACATTCACAAGGCCGCAGGGCCAGACAGATTACCAGGACGTGTACTGCGAGCATGTGCTGACCAACTGGCAGGTGTCTTCACTGACATTTTCAACCTCTCCCTGACCCAGTCTGTAATACCAACATGTTTCAAGCAGACCACCATAGTCCCTGTACCCAAGAACACCAAGATAACCTGCCTAAATGACTACTGACTCGTAGCACTCACGTCTGTAGCTGAAGTTCTTTGAAAGGTTGGTCATGGCTCACATCAACACCATTATCCCAGAAAGCCCTAGACCCACTCCAATTTGCATACCGCACCAACAGATACACAGATGACGTAATCTCTATTGCATTCCACATTGCTCTTTCTCACCTGGACAAAAGGAACACCTACATGAGAATGCTATTCATTGACTACAGCTCAGCGTTCAACAGCATAGTGCCCTCAAAGCTCATCACTAAGCTAAGGACATTGGGACTAAATACCTCCCTCTGCAACTGGATCCTGGACTTCCTGATGGACCGCCCCCAGGTGGTGAGGGTAGGTAACAACACATCCACCACACTGATCCTCAACACGGGGGCCCCTCAGGGGTGTGTGCTGAGTCCCCTCCTGTACTCCCTGTTCACTCATGACTGCACAGCCAGTAATCAATACAAAGGAGATACAAAGGAGATGATTGTGGACTACAGGAAAAAGAGGACCGAGCACGCCCCCATTCTCATCGACGGGGCTGTAGTGGAGCAGGTTGAGAGCTTCAAGTTCCTTGGCGTCCACATCACCAACAAACTAACATGGTCCAAGCACACCAAGACAGTCGTGAAGGGGACACGACAAAAACCTATTCCCCTCAGGAGACTGAAAAGATTTGGCATGGGTCCTCAGATCCTCAAAAGGTTCTACAGCTGCACCATCGAGAGCATCCTGACTGGTTGCATCACTGCCTGGCATGGCAACTGCTCAGCCTCCGACCGCAAGGCACTACAGAGGGTAGTGCGTACGGCCCAGTACATCACCGGGGCCAAGCTTCCTGCCATCCAAGACCTATGTACCAGGCTGTGTCAGAGGAAGGCCCTAGAAATGGTCAAAGACTCCAGCCACCCTAGTCATAGACCGCTCCCTCTGCTACCGCACGGCAAGTGGTAGCAGAGCACCAAGTCTAGGTCCAAGAGGCTTCTAAACAGCTTCTAACCCCAAGCCATAAGACTCCTGAACATCTACTCAAATGGCTACCCAGACTATTTGCATTGCTGCTACGCTCTGTTGTTATCATCTATGCATGGTCAATTTAATAACTCTAACTACATATTACCTCAACTAACCAGTGCCCCTACACAATGACTCTGTACTGGTACCCCCCTGTATATAGTCTCGCTATTGTTTTCTACTGTGCCCTTCAATTACTTGTTACTTTTATTTCTGATTCTTATCCATATATTTTTTAAACCGCATTGTTGGTTAGGGGCTCGTAAGTAGCATTTCATACCTGTTGTATTCGGCGCATGTGACTAAAACAATTTTTGATTAGATTTTTTTATTTGATTAAAAGACCTCTAAAATGTATATTTAGTTTTAGAGAAATAATTTGTCTTTTGTAAGTTTAAGAAACGTTGCTTTGAAATTCCATTAACCAAAAACCAACATAAATGAGGGAGGATAATAAAAGCATAATCAAAGTTCACCAGAAGTAACAAGGTAAACCTACCAATTAGCTAGTGTTTTACAGTATTAGATTTACTGTAGCCAGCATCCTTACCCAGTGAGCACCAACCAGCACAGGATGTCCATGGACGTCGAAAAGAAGTTGAAATTTCGTCAGTCCGTCCTGGCCTTGATTTCAACATCCACAGATCTCATTTTTTCGTACGGTCCAGCTTGTTACAGGCTTTTGTTTTTCCATTTACTGTATGTTTTGAGGTTGGACTGTAGACACTGATTGGTGTCAACTCATTAGTCAGTCTGTGTTACACCTGTGCCGGTTGCCATCTCATTAGTGGGAAGGTGTTTCACCTGGGCTTGCCCAGGTGCTATTTAAGAGTGGCTAGCCCAGTCCTCCAGTTGTCTTGAGAGATGCGGAGGGTTAACACCTTTAGTTGGCTCACCACATTTTAATTTCCCTGATTTTGTTTTGCTCTACCCTTTTCGGTTCGCTTCCTGTCTTTAAGTGTGGTGTGGGTTTTTCTTTTGGTTTGCAAATTTAGTGGGTCTCATGGTGGTTGTCTTTTAGGTCCCCAGTTGTTTTTGCTAGTTAAATTTCAGTGGACACACTCTAAAACCCCACCTGTTTCGGTAGTAAACCCCACCTGTTTTGGTAGTTGATCAGTGATTCTTTGTTAGTTCCCTCTTCGGTTTGAGCAACATTATTTGCTTCTTGCTTGGGAACGTAGCAGGATTTAATTTCTATGTCCACAGATGTTGATTTTTTTGTCCTGTCCAGACCGGCCTTGATTTGGCCCAACATACCGTGATTGGCTCAGATTCAGGGCATAAAAGCCACTGTGGCAGGTAGATTTAGAAATCTACCAGACAGATTATTTTAACAGCCCCCTTCCCCCCGCAAAAGAATCCTGCTAAAATTACACCAACAAAACACAAAAACAACAAAACTGATTTGGAAAGGCACACACCTGCCTATTTAAGGTCCCACAGTTGACAGTCCATGTCAGAGCAAAAACCAAGCCATGAGGTCGAAGGTATTGTCTGTAGAGCTTTGAGACAGGATTGTATAGAGGGACAGATCTGGGGAAGTGTACCAAAACATTTCTGCAGCGTTAAATGTCCCCAAGAAAGGGCCTCCCGGGTGGCGCAGTGGTCTAAGGCACTGCATCGCAGTGTGCCACCAGAGACTCTGGGTTCGAGTCCAGGCTCTGTCGCAGCCGGCCACGGCCGGGAGGTCCATGGGGCGACGCACAATTGGCCTAGCGTCGTCCGGGTTAGGGGGGGTTTGGCCGGTAGGGATATCCTTGTCTCATTGCACACTAGCGACTCCTGTGGCAAGCCGGGCGCTGTGCACGCTGACCAGGTTGCTAGGTGTACGGTGTTTCCTCCGACACATTGGTGCGGCTGGATGCGTGCTGGTTGGGCTTGGTTGGGTTTTTCGGAGGGCGCATGGCTCTTGACCTTCGTCTCTCCTGAGCCCGTACGGGAGTTGTAGCAACTACTAACAATTGGATACCACGAAATTGGGGAGAAAAGGGGCAAAAAAATAATAATAAAAATGTCCTAGTTCTCCCATGGCCTGCATACTGAGACATTGAGCATGTTCGGGATACTCTGGATCGACTTGTACAACAGCGTGTTCCAGTTCCCGCCAATATCCAGCAACTTCACACAGCCATTGAAGAGGAGTGGGACAACATTCCACAGGCCATAATCAACAGCCTGATCAACTCTATGCGAAGGAGATGTGTGTCTCGCTGCATGAAGCAAGTGGTCACACCAGATAGTGACTGGTTTTCTGATCCACGGTATCTGTGGACAGAGTCACAGAGTCATATCTGTATTCCCAGTCGTGTGAAATCCATAGATTAGGGCCAAATTAATTTATCGTTGCATTTATATATTTTTGTTCAGTTTGTATTTTCCTATTAAACAATGAATTGACTTAACCTTATTAGGGTAATATCAAAAGAAATAAACTTTTGTGAAGGTTTGGTGTGGCATGGCTATTATTAATCTGATCTAGTGAGGGCCTGTGTCGGCAGTGTGCAACGGTCTCTGACAGTTGTTTCAGCCCTACCAGAGTTACTCCTATAATCTAACAATATAATGCTCATCTTATACAAACTATTCTGAATGCAAATTAACCAATTAGCCTCCTTCTGTCCACCGACACATGCAGAGCAGCAGCAGCCCACACATGCAGAGCAGCAGAACAAGAATAAAGAAATGGATGTTGAGGCCGGGAACATGACGCAGGAATATCTTTATCTTTCACTCAGTCTCTCTAGGGCCTAAACTTGTCTCCATGAATATATACTTTTTGTTAATTAATATCTAGGCTTACTGTATGCGTCTATATGAATGGATGCATTTAGAGATCACATCTCCGACAGCTGAACTGTAAAAGGTGGATAATTATTGTTGTAGGACAACCAGTAAAACAAATGGGCTATAAAAGTTTTTACACTTCGAAACACAAATCTTTTTTTGTGTAACTTGTTACAGACGGTTTTAAAAGGACACTTGACTGTGGATCATTTGGCCCAATATCACTTGTTTATTGATGGCGCTGGCAGCCCAGTTGGAGGTTTAGCGGATCTGACCGGGTCTCTCGGATCCGAACCAACACGGGTCTGATTTCCACGGTCCCTTTCAGAACAGGGTCTGACTTAACCGGGTCCATTCTGAACAAGTCTCCAAAAACATTTTACATTCATTTTCTCATATTGGGTCGTGTGGGAGAGCCATAGATCCATTTCTAGCCGGATGATATTCAGAGTGCAGAACAGCTAGCAGACATATTCACGGTCATTTTCAACCTCCCCTTGTCTCAGTCTGTAATCCCCATGTCGTAAAATGACCACCATCGTTCCTGTTCCTAAGAACTCGGAGGCTTCAGGCCACAATGACTACCACCCTTTTCCTATCAGTATTCATGAAGTACTTTGAAAGGCTGTTTACACATCAACTCCTTCATCCACACCGTAGACCCACTCCAATATGCATACTGTCCCAACAGATCCATAGACGACGCAATACTACACTGCCTAGAGAAGAGGAAAACGTGTGAGAATGCTGTCCATAGACTACAGATCAGCGTTCAACTCCATTGTCTCCTCCAAGCTCATCACCAAGATTAGGACCCTGGGATTGAACACTCCAACTCGATCCTGAACTTCCTGATGGGCTGACCCCAGGTGGTGTGGGTAGGCAACATCACCTCCGCCACTCTGACCATCATCCCGGGAGCCCCACAGGGGTGCGTGCTTAGTCCCCTCCTGTACTCCCTGTTCACACATGACTGCTTATTGACACCTACTTCACCTACTCTATTTCAATGAGAGTTGTTTTCAAACTTAAATTTGTCATGTCATGTCTGACACCCCATTCATTCTGCAGACATCTTTCAATCTTAATTGAGAGCAGATATTTAACCATTTTTGAAAAACGTGGTCGCATAATTTTTTTTCCGATTTAGACCAAACTTTGTATCGGCTCAGTTCTTCCAGTTAATGTGTTTATGTTAAATGTTTAGTGTAAAAATGTTATAAGTAGTCCTTGTACATAGTTGCATGGTTTGTTTAACTTTTTTTTTTTTTTTTTAAATCAAAAATGTTTTTTTTTGGCATACATTTTAGTGAGAAATCTGAGTCTCTGTGTAATTCCATTACTATGGAATAGTCCAAAACAAAAACAAAAAGATAGTCAAATAATATAATCTTGTTTGTTCTGCCGTTGACATCGGAGAAACCTCATCAACGCAGGATTATAGTTACACACATACACAGACGCACATTTGCATAAGCAATTTATTTAGCCTGATGCCTCATGGGAAAGACCCACTTCCTGAAGGAAGGTGCCTTTGGTTTTATCAAGACAGAGAAGATTGTATCTATAAAAAAAAAACACACACATCACAGTGATAACACCTATTATTGCCCATTTACCCTCCTTGACTTTCACCACCCACTGTGGAGTATAGTAGGTCATATGGCTATAACGCATGCCAATGGCTGGGTCTCTATGGGGTTTTGATGGAGCTACCAGTGAGTCCATAGTATGATGCAGTAGAGTGGCATATTATAATGATCTTATGTTTACCCTTGCTGGGGAAGAGAGAGACAGACAGGCTTGTCATCTAGGTTACATGTTGGGGAAGAGAGAGACAGACAGGCTTGTCATCTAGGTTACATGTTGGGGAAGAGAGAGACAGACAGGCTTGTCATCTAGGTTACATGTTGGGGAAGAGAGAGACAGACAGGCTTGTCATCTAGGTTACATGTTGGGGAAGAGAGAGACAGACAGGCTTGTCATCTAGGTTACATGTTGGGGAAGAGAGAGACAGACAGGCTCGTCATCTAGGTTATATGTAGGAGAAGAGAGAGAGACAGGCTTGTCATCTAGGTTACATGTAGCGGAAGAGAGAGACAGACAGGCTTGTTATCTAGGTTACATGTAGCGGAAGAGAGAGACAGACAGGCTTGTCATCTAGGTTACATGTTGGGGAAGAGAGAGAGACAGACAGGCTTGTCATCTAGGTTACATGTTGGGGAAGAGAGAGAGACAGACAGGCTTGTCATCTAGGTTACATGTAGCGGAAGAGAGAGACAGACAGGCTTGTTATCTAGGTTACATGTAGCGGAAGAGAGAGACAGACAGGCTTGTCATCTAGGTTACATTTAGGAGAAGCCTGAAGCCAAGGCCTGGTTAGCAGTGCTCTGCTCTTCATGAGGAAAAACAGGGGTCACTGTGTACACACACAAACACACCTGCGTCCATCCTATCCCAGGCAGCAGTCAGGTCTAAAGCCCTGGAGCCTGGCAGGCTGCGTTTCCCACTGACCATCTGTATCGACATGAACTAACACACATTGGAAATCCTACGTCTGTCTGTCTCTGTCTGTCTGCCTGTGTGTGTCTATGTTTTGGGCTGAAATATCCCACCTGGTGGTCTCTGCCAGGAGGCAAAATTAAGATTTTGAAATATGGAACCCCGTTGGAACCTGTGGTTTGCATTGAAGGAGGGTATGTCCATAAGCGCAGACCAAGCATATCAAGGATGTCTAGAAGGATTCAGTATGGAGGGATGGTCTAAGATGTCTCCCACTCTGTATCTCCAAATCATACAACATTTTACAAAAATGCTCAGTGCCGTTATCCTAGCAAGGAGAGTTATCTAAAGGTGTAGAAAACATGGTTGTCAATCATTTTGGAAAATCCAAAGCCTGTAACAAGCTTGACCTCCGTCAGTCTCCCAGACCACCAGGAGGCACCGCAGACTGTGGGCTCCTTTAAAAACGGGCATAAAGACCTTTCTCTTCAGGGTGGCCTTCTGTTCACAGCTGTGCTCCTTGGTGTCTGGTCTCTTATACCGACCGTCAGCTGGGTTGGTGGTGTCAGTTGTCTAGTTGTGTCCAGTCAGCTGGGTTGGTGGTGTCAGTTGTCTAGTTGTGTCCCGTGGCCCGTCAGCTGGGTTGGTGGTGTCTGTTGTCTAGTTGTGTCCCAGTCAGCTGGGTTGGTGGTGTCAGTTGTCTAGTTGTGTCCAGTCAGCTGGGTTGGTGGTGTCAGTTGTCCCGGTAGCTGGGTTGGTGGTCCCGTGGTCCAGTCAGCTGGGTTGGTGGTGTCAGTTGTCTAGTTGTGTCCCGTGGCCCGTCAGCTGGGTTGGTGGTGTCTGTTGTCTAGTTGTGTCCCAGTCAGCTGGGTTGGTGGTGTCTGTTGTCTAGTTGTGTCCCAGTCAGCTGGGTTGGTGGTGTCAGTTGTCTAGTTGTGTCCCGTGGCCCGTCAGCTGGGTTGGTGGTGTCTGTTGTCTAGTTGTGTCCCAGTCAGCTGGGTTGGTGGTGTCTGTTGTCTAGTTGTGTCCCAGTCAGCTGGGTTGGTGGTGTCAGTTGTCTAGTTGTGTCCCAGTCAGCTGGGTTGGTGGTGTCAGTTGTCTAGTTGTGTCCCAGTCAGCTGGGTTGGTGGTGTCAGTTGTCTAGTTGTGTCCCAGTCAGCTGGGTTGGTGGTGTCAGTTGTCTAGTTGTGTCCCAGTCAGCTGGGTTGGTGGTGTCAGTTGTCTAGTTGTGTCCCAGTCAGCTGGGTTGGTGGTGTCAGTTGTCTAGTTGTGTCCCGGTTAGCTGGGTTGGTGGTGTCAGTTGTCTAGTTGTGTCCCAGTCAGCTGGGTTGGTGGTGTCAGTTGTCTAGTTGTGTCCCAGTCAGCTGGGTTGGTGGTGTCAGTTGTCTAGTTGTGTCCCAGTCAGCTGGCTTGGTGGTGTCAGTTGTCTAGTTGTGTCCCTGGGTTGGTGGGTCTAGTTGTGTCCAGTCAGCTGGGTTGGTGGTGTCAGTTGTCTAGTTGTGTCCCGGTCAGCTGGGTTGGTGGTGTCAGTTGTCTAGTTGTGTCCAGTCAGCTGGGTTGGTGGTGTCAGTTGTCTAGTTGTGTCCAGTCAGCTGGGTTGGTGGTGTCCCTAGTCCCGGTCAGCTGGGTTGGTGGTGTCAGTTGTCTAGTTGTGTCCCAGTCAGCTGGGTTGGTGGTGTCAGTTGTCTAGTTGTGTCCAGTCAGCTGGGTTGGTGGTGTCAGTTGTCTAGTTGTGTCCTGGGTTGGTGGTGTCAGTGGCCCGTCAGCTGGGTTGGTGGTGTCAGTTGTCTAGGTGTGTCCCAGTCAGCTGGGTTGGTGGTGTCAGTTGTCTAGTTGTGTCCCAGTCAGCTGGGTTGGTGGTGTCAGTTGTCTAGGTGTGTCCCAGTCAGCTGGGTTGGTGGTGTCTGTTGTCTAGTTGTGTCCCAGTCAGCTGGGTTGGTGGTGTCAGTTGTCTAGTTGTGTCCCAGTCAGCTGGGTTGGTGGTGTCAGTTGTCTAGTTGTGTCCCAGTCAGCTGGGTTGGTGGTGTCAGTTGTCTAGTTGTGTCCCGGTTAGCTGGGTTGGTGGTGTCAGTTGTCTAGTTGTGTCCCGGTTAGCTGGGTTGGTGGTGTCAGTTGTCTAGTTGTGTCCCAGTCAGCTGGGTTGGTGGTGTCAGTTGTCTAGTTGTGTCCCGGTTAGCTGGGTTGGTGGTGTCTGTTGTCTAGTTGTGTCCCAGTCAGCTGGGTTGGTGGTGTCAGTTGTCTAGTTGTGTCCAGTCAGCTGGGTTGGTGGTGTCAGTTGTCTAGTTGTGTCCCAGTCAGCTGGGTTGGTGGTGTCAGTTGTCTAGTTGTGTCCAGTCAGCTGGGTTGGTGGTGTCAGTTGTCTAGTTGTGTCCCGGTTAGCTGGGTTGGTGGTGTCAGTTGTCTAGTTGTGTCCCAGTCAGCTGGGTTGGTGGTGTCAGTTGTCTAGTTGTGTCCCAGTCAGCTGGGTTGGTGGTGTCAGTTGTCTAGTTGTGTCCAGTCAGCTGGGTTGGTGGTGTCAGTTGTCTAGTTGTGTCCCGGTTAGCTGGGTTGGTGGTGTCAGTTGTCTAGTTGTGTCCCAGTCAGCTGGGTTGGTGGTGTCAGTTGTCTAGTTGTGTCCCAGTCAGCTGGGTTGGTGGTGTCAGTTGTCTAGTTGTGTCCCAGTCAGCTGGGTTGGTGGTGTCAGTTGTCTAGTTGTGTCCCAGTCAGCTGGGTTGGTGGTGTCAGTTGTCTAGTTGTGTCCCAGTCAGCTGGGTTGGTGGTGTCAGTTGTCTAGTTGTGTCCCGGTTAGCTGGGTTGGTGGTGTCAGTTGTCTAGTTGTGTCCCAGTCAGCTGGGTTGGTGGTGTCAGTTGTCTAGTTGTGTCCAGTCAGCTGGGTTGGTGGTGTCAGTTGTCTAGTTGTGTCCCAGTCAGCTGGGTTGGTGGTGTCAGTTGTCTAGTTGTGTCCAGTCAGCTGGGTTGGTGGTGTCAGTTGTCTAGTTGTGTCCAGTCAGCTGGGTTGGTGGTGTCAGTTGTCTAGTTGTGTCCAGTCAGCTGGGTTGGTGGTGTCAGTTGTCTAGTTGTGTCCCAGTCAGCTGGGTTGGTGGTGTCAGTTGTCTAGTTGTGTCCCAGTCAGCTGGGTTGTTGGTGTCAGTTGTCTAGTTTTTCTTTCCATTAAAGATTCAGAGTTTTGATTTATTTATTTAATTTAATGCACTGAGATTATTCTATATAATGAAAAGCCTTTACAAAATGTAATAAATTATTATTATTATTATTATTATTATTATTATTATTATTATTATTATTATTATTATTATTATTATAATATACACATTTAATATGGCTTTGTGATCATACGCAACAAACAGTAACATCATTCCACATTGCCACAGAACTAAATTAACCCACCATGCTAACCCAATATAAAGAAAACAGGAAGTACTACAGAGGAAGCTGAAACAACCAGAGCCCTATATCGCCAGTGTACATCAGTGGTTTTCAACCTGTGGTTTGCGGAAGTCCTTTTTTAAAAATGTTTTTTTTAACTTGCTTAGATTTGTAACAGTTGGGAGTATAAATATTGCACATTTACATAAATTAGCTGTCTAGTCTGTGTTTTAACAGTCTAAAATGCTGCTAGCAGTACATGTTACCGCAGTGTCTCACGCGTCACATTTTCCAGAATCAATGTTCATATATATACTTGTTTTAGTAGCGTCTGATCTGCGCTCCACTTTGAGTAGTTGAGACATTTACAAAGCTATAGAAAGGTTAACTATGTGATGAACAAAACAAGTAGTAACATCCTTCCACAACACCACAGTGCTAACCTACCATGCTAACCCACGGCGCTAACCTACCATCCTAAAGACATGTCCACACATCAACCTCCTATTGGACACACTATCGTGGCCTGGAGAGTGAAGGCAAAGGGTTTCAGGTTTCCACACATCCGATCTATCTAGACATGATGAGCCCTTCATGCTCCACTGGCTAGGTGTGTACACACACACACACACACACACACACACACACACACACACACACACACACACACACACACACACACACACACACACACACACACACACACACACACACACACACACACATCCTGCTGTGGCCTGGTGAAACCTTACACCATAATGTTAAAGACTTCTCTGCAGCAGAGTGGAACTACCAGGGCTTAAATCACACCACGATCTGCCCTCCTGATCACACAGCGTTATTAGAAGTTCAACCCGAGGCAACACTAGCCTGTCTCGTCTCGTCGCCACGACAACAAACGTAAGGAGCTTGACAACGCCTGGACCTTTTGCTATGAACCCCTCAGGATCGATTCACACTACTGAGGAAGTGTCCCAAACAACACCCTATTCCGTATACTGTGAACTACTTTTTTTTTGGACCGGGCCCTAAAAGGACTGTGGTCCAAAGTAGTGCCCTACATAGGGAACAGAATGCCATTTGGGATGCCCACTGATCAACAGTGGGACAGCTTATGAGCACACTGGCCAATAATATAGATAGATGACTGTCCTATAATAGTCTGATTCCAGTTTAAACCAGTTTTCAATAGACAACCAAACAATTTAAAAAAATGTTTTTTTTAAATCCAGAATAATTGAGTGTTTTTCAGCCATTTTTTCATTTTATTATTGACTGTACAGGAGCAACATTTACACCGTCATTAATCCTGTTTCCAAGGAAGGTCATCATGACAGACCCAAAGTAAATTCCTCAGAGCTATGCAGAGAGAAAGTCCTTTTCCAATCTACCAGCATGCATTTCAACTAGCTCATCATCATGTCTATCAACGGACTTTAACTCGAGATTAAATAAAACTGCCTTGATTATAATGTAGAGTACAGAGATGTGGCCCTGGTCTTGATTATAATGTAAAGTGGCCCTGGTCTTGATTATAATGTAAAGTGGCCCTGGTCTTGATTATAATGTAAAGTGGCCCTGGTCTTGATTATAATGTAAAGTGGCCCTGGTCTTGATTATAATGTAAAGTGGCCCTGGTCTTGATTATAATGTAGAGTACAGAGAAGTGGCCCTGGTCTTGATTATAATGTAAAGTGGCCCTGGTCTTGATTATAATGTAGAGTACAGAGACGTGGCCCTGGTCCTTATTATACTCCCCTCATCATCGCTCAGTGGGCCTTGGGATGTCTCTGAGGAGAGAGATGAACACACACACACACCTAGAGAGGTCTCTGAGGAGAGAGGTACTGTAGTAGTCTAATTAATGAACTCTTCAGCCTCGCCCAAGCTGTACTACTGTCAATACACATCCAGCAGACAGACTGGGTTAGCTTTGATAAAACATCCTCAACAGACCGGCTGGGTTAGCTTTGATAAAACATCCCCAACAGACTGGCTGGGTTAGCTTTGATAAAACATCCCCAACAGACTGGCTGGGTTAGCTTTGATAAAACATCCCCAACAGACTGGCTGGGTTAGCTTTGATAAAACATCCCCAACAGACTGGCTGGGTTAGCTTTGATAAAACATCCCCAACAGACTGGCTGGGTTAGCTTTGATAAAACATCCCCAACAGACCGGCTGGGTTAGCTTTGATAAAACATCCCCAACAGACTGGCTGGGTTAGCTTTGATAAAACATCCCCAACAGACTGGCTGGGTTAGCTTTGATAAAACATCCCCAACAGACTGGCTGGGTTAGCTTTGATAAAACATCCCCAACTGGCTGGGTTAGCTTTGATAAAACATCCCCAACAGACCGGCTGGGTTAGCTTTGATAAAACATCCTCAACAGACCGGCTGGGTTAGCTTTGATAAAACATCCTCAACAGACCGGCTGGGTTAGCTTTGATAAAACAGACTGGCTGGGTTAGCTTTGATAAAACAGACTGGCTGGGTTAGCTTTGATAAAACAGACTGGCTGGGTTAGCTCAACAGACCGGCTGGGTTAGCTTTGATAAAACATCCTCAACAGACTGGCTGGGTTAGCTTTGATAAAACATCCTCAACAGACCGGCTGGGTTAGCTTTGATAAAACATCCTCAACAGACCGGCTGGGTTAGCTTTGATAAAACAGACTGGCTGGGTTAGCTTTGATAAAACAGACTGGCTGGGTTAGCTTTGATAAAACAGACTGGCTGGGTTAGCTTTGATAAAACAGACTGGCTGGGTTAGCTTTGATAAAACATCCTCAACAGACTGGCTGGGTTAGCTTTGATAAAACATCCTCAACAGACTGGCTGGGTTAGCTTTGATAAAACATCAACAGACCGGCTGGGTTAGCTTTGATAAAAGACTGGCTGGGTTAGCTTTGATAAAACAGACCGGCTGGGTTAGCTTTGATAAACAGACCGGCTGGGTTAGCTTTGATAAAACAGACCGGCTGGGTTAGCTTTGATAAAACAGACCGGCTGGGTTAGCTTTGATAAAACAGACCGGCTGGGTTAGCTTTGATAAACAGACCGGCTGGGTTAGCTTTGATAAAACAGACCGGCTGGGTTAGCTTTGATAAAACAGACCGGCTGGGTTAGCTTTGATAAAACAGACCGGCTGGGTTCGCTTTGATAAAACAGACCAGCTGGGTTAGCTTTGGTAAAACATCCTCAACAGACAGGCTGGGTTAGCTTTGGTAAAACATCCCCAACAGACAGGCTGGGTTAGCTTTGGTAAAACATCCTCAACAGACCGCCTGGGTTAGCTTTGGTAAAACAGACCGGCTGAATTCGCTTTGATAAAACAGACAAATAACCAGGTTGAGCCAAAAGCCAATATATATACAGCAAAATGTACATTGTATCTCCATCGGGGATATCACTTCACTTCACAGTGGAAACTGTAAACACTTGTTTTCCTTATTTCTCCCTGCTGACCCAAGCCCAGTAGACCGGCTTCTCTCCAGAACCAGAACCACTGCTGACCCAAGCCCAGTAGACCGGCTTCTCTCCAGAACCAGAACCACTGCTGACCCAAGCCCAGTAGACCGGCTTCTCTCCAGAACCAGAACCACTGCTGACCCAAGCCCAGTAGACCGGAACCACTTCTCTCTCCAGAACCAGAACCACTGCTGACCCAAGCCCAGTAGACTGGCTTCTCTCCAGAACCAGAACCACTGCTGACCCAAGCCCAGTAGACCGGCTTCTCTCCAGAACCAGAACCACTGCTGACCCAAGCCCACTAGACCGGCTTCTCTCCAGAACCAGAACCACTGCTGACCCAAGCCCAGTAGACTGGCTTCTCTCCAGAACCAGAACCACTGCTGACCCAAGTCCAGTAGACTGGCTTCTCTCTCTGCTCATCAACCAGTTAATCATCAGACTCCGGTGTGTTGTATTAGGGTTAAAACCTACAGGACTCCCTCTCTCTCCCTCCCCACAGGACAGTCTGTTTTTCTGCCTATCGTCACAGGACTTGTTTGAGGATAAACCATTTATGGATTTTCGGAGGTGTTTAAAATGATGAACCGGCTAGAATGGAATCTACCAGGTTTCGTACATTGTTTTGAATTAAATAAGGAGGAAGAACGAAGACCTACGGTGGTAGAAGGGGACAGGAGGGGGCACAGAGGAACATCTTAGACCTGCATCCCAAATGGCACCATATTCACTACATAGTACACTACTTTTGACCTGTGCCCTATTTGCATTGGTCTGAAGTCGTGCATCCTATATACAGGGAATGGGGTGACATTTGGGACATGGCCGAGGATAGGCTGGGGTCTGAGTGGGGTGATGCAATAACCAGGAGGCGTCAGTGGCTTGGCAGATATATTGGAGAACGGGCTGGTCTGCAAAGACAGACTCACACACTCTAGAAACCCTCCTGTAGGTTTTAACTCCAACCCTGTTCCTGGAGAGAGACCCTCCTGTAGGTTTTAACTCCAACCCTGTTCCTGGAGAGAGACCCTCCTGTAGGTTTTAACTCCAAGCCTGTTCCTGGAGAGAGACCCTCCTGTAGGTTTTAACTCCAAGCCTGTTCCTGGAGAGAGACCCTCCTGTAGGTTTTAACTCCAAGCCTGTTCCTGGAGAGAGACCCTCCTGTAGGTTTTAACTCCAAGCCTGTTCCTGGAGAGAGACCCTCCTGTAGGTTTTAACTCCAAGCCTGTTCCTGGAGAGAGACCCTCCTGTAGGTTTTAACTCCAAGCCTGTTCCTGGAGAGAGACCCTCCTGTAGGTTTTAACTCCAAGCCTGTTCCTGGAGAGAGACCCTCCTGTAGGTTTTAACTCCAACCCTGTTCCTGGAGAGAGACCCTCCTGTAGGTTTTAACTCCAACCCTGTTCCTGGAGAGTCACCCTCCTGTAGGTTTTAACTCCAACCCTGTTCCTGGAGAGAGACCCTCCTGTAGGTTTTAAATAATCTTTTACGTATAAAATGGAACAGGGTTGGAGAGCCCTGCTCTAGCACATTGCACACACATGGATTCATGCGTTATTCAACTCAGACTTCAACTCCTTTAAGAGAGGTCTTGTCAGGTTGACCTTCATGTTAAGGTGTAATTTACTGATCTGGGATGCTGTAACCACACACACACACACACACACACACACACACACACACACACACACACACACACACACACACACACACACACACACACACACACACACACACACACACACACACCACAGATTTGTTTTCCTGACACAATAATGAGTTCAATCACACCTCTAATATGGGATGCCATCAGAGCTGTGTGTGTGTGTGTGTGTGTGTGTGTGTGTGTGTGTGTGTGTGTGTGTCAGCTGTTTACAACCTTTAAGTTTGCCCATGTGGTAAGTGGTGAGTCGACCACACACAGACGAAAGCTGGGCCTAACCAAGCATTCTCTCCATCCATCCATCCATCCATCCATCATCGTATTATTCTCATTTGCCTACTTTAATGTCCGCATCACAGATGTCTTCCTAGTCGGCGTCCCATAGTGCACCCTACTCCCTACATAGTGCACCCTACTCCCTACGTAGTGCACTAGTTTAGACCAGGGCTCCATAGGGCTCTATGTAGGGAACAGGGGTCCATTTGGGACACACCTCTAGTTACTCAGCTACACAGACAAAACGGCTAATTGCTCATTAACGTACTCTGACAGCAGGCTACACACACAGAGCGCAGGGTGGAGAAAGCTTTACCTGGTTTCCTCGGGTAAATGACCATCAAGGGTACTGATGCATACCATCGAGAGTGGTCATAACAGGAACACACAGTAGTCTTGAAGTCCACTAGCATAACAGGAACACACAGTAGTCTCGAGGTCCTCTAGCATAACAGGAACACACAGTAGTCGAGGTCCTCTAGCATAACAGGAACACACAGTAGTCGAGGTCCTCTAGCATAACAGGAACACACAGTAGTCTCGAGGTCCTCTAGCATAACAGGAACACACAGTAGTCTCGAGGTCCTCTAGCATAACAGGAACACACAGTAGTCTCGAGGTCCTCTAGCATAACAGGAACACACAGTAGTCTCGAGGTCCTCTAGCATAACAGGAACACACAGTAGTCTCGAGGTCCTCTAGCATAACAGGAACACATAGTAGTCTCGAGGTCCTCTATAACAGGAACACACAGTAGTCGAGGTCCTCTAGCATAACAGGAACACACAGTAGTCTTGAAGTCCACTAGCATAACAGGAACACACAGTAGTCTCGAGGTCCTCTAGCATAACAGGAACACACAGTAGTCGAGGTCCTCTAGCATAACAGGAACACACAGTAGTCTTGAAGTCCACTAGCATAACAGGAACACACAGTAGTCTCGAGGTCCTCTAGCATAACAGGAACACACAGTAGTCTCGATGTCGTGCTAGCCTACTACAGCCAATCAGCCCAATAGAGCAGGCCTGGAGCCCAACACGACAGGCCTGGAGCCCAACACGACAGGCCTGGAGCCCAACACGACAGGCCTGGAGCCCAACACGACAGGCCTGGAGCCCAACACGACAGGCCTGGAGCCCAACACGACAGGCCTGGAGCCCAACACGACAGGCCTGGAGCCCAACACGACAGGCCTTGTCCAGCACAAGACTCGCATGTGGCTCAGTCGGCGTGCAAAGCAGAGTTGAGGGTACGATACCCACTAGGGCCACTTACACGTAAAAAAATGCACGCATGACTAAGTCGCTTTGGATAAAAGTGTCTGTTAAATGACACATATATTAATTATATTATACAAAACATTAGGACACAGACCAGGTGAATCCAGGTGAAATCCCTTATTGGTGTCACCATATAGATTCTATATAAAGGGGGAATAATAGAAAGGTGTTCTTAATGTTTTGTACACTCAGTGTATTATACACATTATCCAGAGCACCGATGCAGGTAGCCTAGTGGTTAGAGTGTAGGGGCGGCAGGGTAGCCTAGTGGTTAGAGTGGAGGGACGGCAGGTAGCCTAGTGTTTAGAGTGGAGGCAGGTAGCCGTGGTTAGAGTGTAGGGACAGGTAGCCTAGTGGTTAGAGTGGAGGGCCGGCAGGTAGCCTAGTGGTTAGAGTATAGGGAAGGCAGGTAGCCTAGTGGTTAGAGTGTAGGGACGGCAGGTAGCCTAGTGGTTAGAGTGTAGGGGCGGCAGGTAGCCTAGTGGTTAGAGTGTAGGGGCGGCAGGGTAGCCTAGTGGTTAGAGTGTAGGGACGGCAGGTAGCCTAGTGGTTAGAGTGTAGGGACGGCAGGTAGCCTAGTGGTTAGAGTGTAGGGGCGGCAGGTAGCCTAGTGGTTAGAGTGTAGGGACGGCAGGTAGCCTAGTGGTTAGAGTGTAGGGACGGCAGGTAGCCTAGTGGTTAGAGTGTAGGGACGGCAGGTAGCCTAGTGGTTAGAGTGGTTAGTGTAGGGACGGCAGGTAGCCTAGTGGTTAGAGTGTAGGGACGGCAGGTAGCCTAGTGGTTAGAGTGCAGGGGCGGTAGGTGGCCTAGTGGTTAGAGTGTAGGGGCGGCAGGGTAGCCTAGTGGTTAGAGTGTAGGGGCGGCAGGGTAGCCTAGTGGTTAGAGTGTAGGGGAGGCAGATAGCCTAGTGGTTAGAGTGTAGAGGCGGTAGGTAGCCTAGTGGTTAGAGTGTAGGGGCGGCAGGTAGCCTAGTGGTTAGAGTGTAGGGGCGGCAGGTAGCCTAGTGGTTAGAGTGTAGGGGCGGCAGGGTAGCCTAGTGGTTAGAGTGTAGGGGCGGCAGGTAGCCTAGTGGTTAGAGTGTAGGGACGGCAGGTAGCCTAGTGGTTAGAGTGGAGGGGCAGGCAGGTAGCCTAGTGGTTAGAGTGTAGGGGCGGCAGGTAGCCTAGTGGTTAGAGTGTAGGGACGGCACGTAGCCTAGTGGTTAGAGTAGCCTAGAGACGGCAGGTAGCCTAGTGGTTAGAGTGTAGGGACGGCAGGTAGCCTAGTGATTAGTGTAGGGCCGGCAGGTAGCCTAGTGGTTAGAGTGTAGGGGCGGCAGGTAGCCTAGTGGTTAGAGTGTAGGGGCGGCAGGTAGACTAGTGGTTAGAGTGTAGGGGCGGCAGGTAGCCTAGTGGTTAGAGTGTAGGGACGGCAGGTAGCCTAGTGGTTAGAGTGTAGGGACGGCAGGTAGCCTAGTGGTTAGAGTGTAGGGACGGCAGGTAGCCTAGTGGTTAGAGTGTAGGGCGGCAGGTAGCCTAGAGGTTAGAGTGTAGGGACGCCAGGTCACCTAGTGGTTAGAGTGGAGGGACGGCAGGTAGCCTAGAGGTTAGAGTGTAGGGACGCCAGGTAGCCTAGTGGTTAGAGTGTAGGGACGGCAGGTAGCCTAGAGGTTAGAGTGTAGGGACGGCAGGTAGCCTAGTGGTTAGAGTGTAGGGACGGCAGGTAGCCTAGTGGTTAGAGTGTAGGGGCGGCATTGAAAACAAGAATTTGTTCTTTAACTGACTTGCCTAGTTAAAGAAAAGGTTAAAAAACAAAACAACTCCAGAATGTCTGTCCTTCTACAACAACAGGACAAGGCCACTCTGTGTGCTCAATTCATGATCAGGAAAACATGTCACAGACCAATGGCCATCGTTTTCCCTCATCACTACAACCTACAGTCTCTGAAGTGATGTTTCTTCAAATCTAACAGTACCATTTGTTTTGCTCATCAATACCTTAAAAAATATTCTGTGTAAAGCTGACAAGCGACTAAGCAGAAACCATTAGATGTTGTAAGAACAGGACAGATGATGATCAGGTTTGGCTGTAAACATGGCCCTTACGTCAAGCTACATGAACACACAGTAGTCTCTACAGTATCCTATAACCCACACTGGAACTCTCTCACATTTCACTACTCATATTCTGGTAGTTATTCCAGGTCTTTTGCCTAAGAGGGAAACAGCTGGTGAGCGAAGGTGGAGAGGGCATGGCAGCTGAGCAGGCGGCAAATTCACCACACGGATGGACGGACTTATGGAGAGGAGAGCACATGGGGACTATAGAGCGGGAGAGAGCTACAGAGCGAGAGAACCAGAACCACTGCTGACCCTAGGCCGTCATTGTAAAAATCAGTCCCTGTTTTTTTTTAATGCAGTGGAACTGGCTTCGATGTCCAGAGTGGAGTTTGCCGGGCCTATCAGATGTTATAGCTAGCTACTGTACTAGTGTAACGGATGTGAAATGGCTAGCTTAGTTAGCGGTGGTACGTTATAAAAGTTATACTGTTACACTAACCAGGAGACTTCCTGAAGTACAGTCTACAACGGAAATTCAATGTACTTTTTTTTGTTACATTGATGAGGAGGTTATATCCTTGGTGTCGGGGGTTATATCCTATTGGTTCCATCAATAGAAGAGTTGCTTTTGATAATCAGACAAACTCTGATGAAGGCTGCGGCCTGAAATGTGTTGGTTTGAACAATGAAGAATACCTTTTCTTTTTTATATATAAATTTCCACAGAAATTAAGAAAATGCTGAATTTTCTCTTTACTTAAATAATCAGCTGAACAAATTTAGCTTTTTAAAAAAAAAATATATTATATTTTATTTATATTTTTATAATTTATACATCACACAGATATTCTGAAATATTTTCTAATCTGCTTTTGAGAGACTTTGACCTCTGAGATTAAATTAATAAATTCGTTTCAGTTTTAAAAAGGTCTGACGGATATTCACCATCTTTTTGGTAGAGATGGAAAGAGACAAGTGAGCTCATTGGTCTATCAGACTTGACATATCACAGCCGGGGATGTAGGCAACTCATTGGTCTATCAGACTTGACATGTCACAGCCGGGGATGTTGGCGCTCATTGGTCTATCAGACTTGACATGTCACAGCCGGGGATGTAGGCACTCATTGGTCTATCAGACTTGACAGTAGGAAGTGAGATAATAGTGAGCCGTGTGGGACATAGTCCAGTAATACCTACATGCCCCAGTAGGGTCTCATGTTTCACCAACACAACATACTGTAGCGTAGCAGCCGTAACCGATAGCAACATGTCCTCAATTCTTCAGTACAACAGTATCCAAGACAAAAACACTTTCCAATTTACACTAGTAGGCAATGCAACACACCAGTGCAAATGCACTTGAAGAAATGTTGTGCTGCCATGTTCTGCTGTCAGATGTAGTAAAAATGTTCTGCTGCCATGTTCTGCTGTCAGATGTAGTAAAACTGTTGTGCTGCCATGTTCTGCTGTCAGATGTAGTAAAAATGTTGTGCTGCCATGTTCTGCTGTCAGATGTAGTAAAAATGTTCTGCTGTCAGATGTTAAAAATGTTCTGCTGCCATGTTCTGCTGTCAGATGTAGTAAAAATGTTCTGCTGCCATGTTCTGCTGTCAGATGTAGTAAAAATGTTCTGCTGCCATGTTCTGCTGTCAGATATAGTAAAAATGTTCTGCTGCCATGTTCTGCTGTCAGATATAGTAAAAATGTTCTGCTGCCATGTTCTGCTGTCAGATATGGTAAAAATGTTCTGCTGTCAGGCCTTGTGACTTCTCAACCACTCAATGACCTTGTCTGGAGACATTGGGTGTGTATTTTTCCACAGCAGCATCCATGGCAAATGCTAAGTCCACCTTAGGGCATACAAACACTGACTCCATTTTCCTGTGTAGCCTAGGCTATTTATAAAAATAAATACGCAACGTTGGGCTGAACTGTAGGCACTATAGGTAAATATGGAAATATGAACCACAGCTGGAAGTCAAATCTGTCATCTCCTGTAACAATACCACAACGACACGATTCATATCATGTGGAATGACCTCATATCCTAAAGCTTTAAAATTGTTTTGAAAACTCACCTCACCTCACCTGCTGAAATACAGCCTTAAACCGGACCTACGGCGTGTCTATAAACCATCAGACTGGACCTAGTGTGTCTATAAACCATCAGACTGGACCTAGTGTGTCTATAAACCATCAGACTGGACCTAGTGTGTCTATAAACCATCAGACTGGACCTACAGTGTGTCTATAAACCATCAGACTGGACCTACAGTGTGTCTATAAACCATCAGACTGGACCTACAGTGTGTCTATAAACCATCAGACTGGACCTAGTGTGTCTATAAACCATCAGACTGGACCTACAGTGTGTCTATAAACCATCAGACTGGACCTACAGTGTGTCTATAAACCATCAGACTGGACCTACAGTGTGTCTATAAACCATCAGACTGGACCTACAGTGTGCCTATAAACCATCAGACTGGACCTACAGTGTGCCTATAAACCATCAGACTGGACCTACAGTGTGCCTATAAACCATCAGACTGGACCTACAGTGTGCCTATAAACCATCAGACTGGACCTACAGTGTGCCTATAAACCATCAGACTGGACCTACAGTGTGTCTATAAACCATCAGACTGGATCTACAGTGTGTCTATAAACCATCAGACTGGATCTACAGTGTGTCTATAAACCATCAGACTGGATCTACAGTGTGTCTATAAACCATCAGACTGGATCTACAGTGTGTCTATAAACCATCAGACTGGATCTACAGTGCGTCTATAAACCATCAGACTGGATCTACAGTGTGTCTATAAACCATCAGACTGGATCTACAGTGTATCTACAAATCATCAAACTGTGTCTATTGACATTTTAAAAAGGTGTAGTCAGCGATATGAAGTAGATGGACAAAGTAAACAGCATTCAGGTCAATTTACATCTAAGAGCGTTTGGAGTACAAGGCTAAACTTCTCCTCTGTTCTGGTCCTGTGTCTACCACGTTGTAGGTGCGTGAAGCGAACCCATGCACATGTGCAGACACTGTAGCTGTGGGAGAGCAAAGTACGATGCAAGACGGCTCACTGTCGAAACTATTGGTTTAAAAAGAACAGCCCGCAGGACAGTCGATTCTATTGGTTTAAAGGAACAGCCCCCAGGACAGTCAATTCTATTGGTTTAAAGGACCAGCCCCCAGGACAGTCAATTCTATTGGTTTAAAGGAACAGCCCCCAGGACAGTATTCTATTGGTTTAAAAGGAACAGCCCCCAGGACAGGACAGGTTTAAAGGAACAGCCCCATTCTATTGGTTTAAAAGGAACAGCCCCCAGTCGAGGAAAAGGAACAGTCGATTCTATTGGTTTAAAAGGAACAGCCCCCAGGACAGTCGATTCTATTGGTTTAAAAGGAACAGCCCCCAGGACAGTCGATACTATTGGTTTAAAAGGAACAGCCCGCAGGACAGTCGATTCTATTGGTTGAAAGGAACAGCCCTTATGCTCAGCATCCGACCACAAGGAGCTACAGAGGGTAGTGTGTTCCGGTCATCCAGGACCTCTACACCAGGCGGTGTCAGAGGAAGGCCCTGAAATTTGTCAAAGACTCCAGCCACCCTAGTCATAGACTGTTCTCTCTGCTACCGCACGGCAAGCGGTACCGGGGCGCCAAGTCTTGGTCCAAGAGGCTTCTAAACAGCTTCTACCTCCAAGCCATATGACTGCTGAACAGCTAATCAAATGGCCACCCAGACTGTTTACATACGCAGGCATATGAATGAGAAGACCATAAACACACATCCAATCGAGGCCTGACCCCTGAAAACTCATCCATCATTGAAACGCAAAGCAATGCTACCACATCAGTCACTGTCACGGCAACAGTAACCATGGGAGAGTAGAGGGCTCTGGAGCGACCTGCCAATCAACTGGCTCTAAAAACAGGATGATCATCCACTAGTGCTAGCTAAATGACGTTCAGATGTGACATACACACCCACCTCCATTGATTTTGTTAGAAATGTTTGAGTCACTCAGTTTATATGACCTATAATTACTTACACTATGAGTGAAATAGTTTTCCTTCCCCCCCGACAACGGAATGGTGTGGGTGTACCCCCGGAATGGTGTGGGCGTACCCCCCGACAACGGAATGGTGTGGGCGTACCCCCAAACAGCAGAATGGTGTGGGTGTGGGCGTACCCCCCCCGAACAGCAGAATGGTGTGGGTGTACCCCCCCCATACAGCAGAATGGTGTGGGCGTACCCCCCCCAACAGCAGAATGGTGTGGGCGTACCCCCCCCAAACAGCAGAATGGTGTGGGCGTACCCCCCCAAACAGCAGAATGGTGTGGGCGTACCCCCCAAACAGCAGAATGGTGTGGGCGTACCCCCCAAACAGCAGAATGGTGTGGGCGTACCCCCAAACAGCAGAATGGTGTGGGCGTACCCCCCCCAAACAGCAGAATGGTGTGGGCGTACCCCCCAAACAGCAGAATGGTGTGGGCGTACCCCCCAAACAGCAGAATGGTGTGGCCGTATGCTGGTGCTAAAAATATGAACACGACTAGACCGCTGATTGGCTAGCTCAGTCTCTTTTCCCCCGACCCTATCGACCGCCAGTCTCAGTCTCTTATCCAGCACTAATCCGGATCATTTTAGCTTCAGAATCAAAGAGGTAAACCTAAATTAAATTGAAAATAATCCAATCAGGATTGAGTTATTTTCCAAGAAGGGGAGCCTGACCTCTGCCCCTGTCGACCCACTCCCTCAAGGTCCCCAGAGGACCCTGATAACTAGGTCTTACCACGAATAGTGTACTGGTCCCGTTTGATTTCAATAAGGAAATGAGAAAAAGTGACATGTTTTCAAATCATTAGAAGCATCCTCACATTCAATCCAACATTTCATTTTTCTTCCACTCGATGTTCGCTGCCATTTTTGGGCTGACGTGCGGCTCGTCTTTGATGTGACATAAAGAGAGGGGCCCAGATGGTGGATGGCACGATTCAAATATTTGCCTTTCTGACTCGTCCCGCAGAGAACCCCACTTTTAGACAGAGATGTATCAGTCTTGAGGGGCTGTTTATTCAAAGCGGCTCCGACACGACTCCCCTGCCGCGCGTTAGAATGGACTGGATGGTGATCTACTTTTGAACAAAGCCCTACGGGAATAGGTTACCATTTTGTATGCAACCATTGTGCATAAACAGTCCCATGGATGTTAAGGAGGCTGATAAATCCATGTCTGTAGTCTACTCCCCTGCCACATGTTAGTACCGAGTTCTAAGGAGCTCTTTTATATAGACAGTGGAGTCAATAGGGAGGAAGCCCAGGTTAAAGGAGAAGTTGTTGGTTTTTTTTTCAACCAAATGTACATTTTTTTTGAGATCCAGACGTTATATTCCATTTTGTGCGACTCGAGACGTTTCCCCTATCCAGCGGTTCCATTATCTGTAAAACGCCTGCTGCTACAAGTAACCGCCAAAATAACGGAAACACCAACAAAGTGTCTTAATAGGGTGTTGGGCCACGAGGAGCTGCCAAAACAGCTTCAATGTGCCTTGGCATAGATTCTACAAGTGTATATTGAAAGCTTTCAATATACTTTGCATCCTTCATTTAAGCAAGTGTTTCCTTTATTTTGGGAGTTACCTGTAGAATGGACGGAGTATCGCTATCCAGGTAGTATAGCCATGGAAACCGAGCTCAGGCCAGGATATAGCTGGGCAAACATGCACACTTGGCTAATTCACAACACAGATGATAGTTTTAATGCCCTGATATCAGGAGCTGGCGGCGAAAATAAAAAAATATTGATTAAACAATTCCCGAAACTTAAACTAATATTTAATATTTAAGGAAAGCAAATTGATATTCAATCCCGAAATCAGCTGTAACTGTCAATAGTAAAACAAAAAAACTTTAATGTTTGAGTGAACTCTGAATACAGAAAATTAATGTCGAAGTCACGACCAGACGTGGTCCCACACCGCCTCCTCCTCATCATAATTTCAAGTTTGTGGAGCCTTTGTTGATGTTTTTCCAGGGGGCCCATACGACACAATAAAGGAAGTCATATTTAGGGCAAGTTTCTCAAAAACAAGTGGGAAAAAAAAAAAAAAAAAAAAAAAAAAAGAGTCCGGTTCTTTTTCCAATTTCTACCAAAGAACATCTAAATGTGATCCCTATCCACTTTGGCCAATTCACATAACTTTAAAGGGTTCACTAATGTCAAACAACAGAATGTATTTTGTGTAATGTTAGGAATAGCTGCCCCCCCCGTAGGGGTGGGACGGCCAAGAGACCAGAGGTGGCAGAGCGGAGACCAACTCAGGTTAGGGTGTAGGGTTTGAGCGTAGCCTGAAGGTAGGGAGGGGGCAGTTCCTCTTGCTGTTCCGTCGGGAAGCAACAAGGTCTTGTAGTGGATGTGAGCTTCAACTGGAAGTCAGTGGAGTGTGAGGAGGAGCGGGTAGACATGGGAGAACTCAGAGAGGTTGAATAGCAGGCGGGCTGCTGCATTCTGGATCAATTGCAGAGGTTTGATGGCACAAGTGGGGGAGCCCAGCCAACAGTTGCACTAATCCAGACAGGATATTACAAGTGCCTGGATTCAGACCTGCTTCCTATGTGAGGTAGGGTCTTCCTGTGTGAGGTAGGGTCTTCCTGTGTGAGGTAGGGTCTTGCTGAGCAGGGATCATCAACTCGATTCAGCCATGGGCCGATTTCTTTGTGAGCGGATGGTCAGGGGGACCGGAACATAATTACAAATCATTTGTAACTGCAAATTAACCACAAGAAGCCTAGTGGTTAGAGCGTTGGACTAGTAACCAGAAGGTTGCAAGTTCAAACCCCCGAGCTGACAAGGTACAAATCTGTCGTTCTGCCCCTGAACAGGCAGTTAACCCACTGTTCCTAGGCCGTCATTGTAAATAAGAATTTGTTTTTAAACTGACTTGCCAAGTTAAATAAAGGTAAAATTAAAAAAAATTAAAAATAAAATTTCAAAAACACATAATATTTGACTAATACAAATGTAAGCAAGGTATGAAATGGTTATGTATCACGTGTCTCTTTATTATGCGTGGGAATACTTGGGAAAAGATTTCCTAAACTAAAATCACTTGGTGCTGATTTCTTGGTGTTTTGGCAGTCTTATGTCCTACAATTAACGAAGGAGAGTGATGGAGTGCTGCATCAGATGACCTGGCCTCCACAATCACCCGACCTCAACCCAATTGAGATGGTTTGGGATGAGTTGGACCGCACAGTGAAGGAAAAGCAGCCAGCAAGTGCTCAGCATATGTGGGAACTCCTTCAAGACTGTTGGAAAAGCATTCCAGGTGAAGCTGGTGGAGAGAATGCCAAGAGTGTGCAAAGCTGTCATCAAGGCAAATGGTGGCTACTTTGAAGAATCTAAAATATATTTTGATTTGTTTAGCACATTTTTTTGGTTACTATGTGATTCCATGAGTGTTATTTCATAGTTTTAAATATCTTCACTATTATTCAACAAAGTAGACAATAGTAAAAATGTATTAAAACCCTGGAATGAGTAGGTGTGTCCAAAATGTTTACTGGTACTGTACATTGATTTATTTTCTTGCTCAGAAAACATGGAGGTGAAAGAAAACATTTGTCTGCGGGCTGTCAGTTGGGGAAACCTGTTGTAGAGCATGAACCTGCAGGAGCGCGTCACTGCTTTGCTGTTTGCATAGAATGACAGGGTGTTGTCCAGGGTCACACCAAGGTTCTCTGCATTCTGAGAGAGGGACACCATGGAGTTGTCAACCATGATGGAGAGGTCTTGGAGCGGGCAGGCCTTCCACAGGAGGAAGACACGCACGGTCTTGTCGAGATCGAGCTTGAGGCGGTGAGCGTGTAGTGTCAAGTAGTAGTGTAGTGTCAACCGCATAGCAATGATAGGAGAGATCACGTGAGGATATGACGGAGCCGAGGGACTTGGTGTATAGAGAGAAGAAGGCCAAGAACCACTGGGGGACACCAGTAGCAAGGGTACGTGGTGCAGACACAGCTCCACGTCACCTGGTAGGTGTGGCCTGCCAGGCGGGATGCAGAGTGCGCTGAGCCTGAAACTCCCAGCCCTGAGAGGGTGAAAAGGAGAATCAGTGTCAAAGACAGCAGATTGCTGTAGGAGGATGAGGACAGTGCAGAGAGAGTCAGCTTTGGCAGAGCGGAGAGCCTCTGTGACACACAGAAGAGCAGTCTCAGTTGAGTGACCTGTCTTGAAGCCTGTCTGGTTAGGTTTCTTTGAGGAAGGGAGCGACTCTGGTAAATGTCATGGGCAAAGTCTCAAGTTTTAATGCCACCTGCACAAGTACAGTGAAATGCCTTTCTTGCAAACTCAACAATGCAGTAATCAATATCAATATAGCACAAAAAAACAAACATAAGGTAGAACAAAACCACAGGAGAAATGTAAATATGAAACAAGAAGAGCACGACCATATACAATATACTTCCTTGCCTACTCTACATCTGAACATCCCAAAGAGTCTCAAGAACGAGCTGTGACCTAATGCAGTAGTAGGTGTGCTCGGAATGCACCGAGACATTCAGCAACTATTGGAAAGACAAGGGAAGTTCGCAACAACAACAACAACAATGCTTTATTGACAAAAAACAACATGTCTTCAACTGCCCCTGGACAAGGCAGTTAAACCCACTGTTCCTAGGACTGTCGTTGTAAATAAGAATTTGTTCTCAAACTGACTTGCCAAGTTAAATAAAAAAGGTTAAATAAAATAAAAATGTAAATGAAATAAACATGACGTTGGCTTAGTAGTAGTTTTAAATGTATGGTCTCACAATGGAAACTTGGTTTGCGGTCGTAAAAAAAAAAAAAAGACATGACAACATTGAATCTTAAGTCACTTAGCTAGTCACAGTCGTGCTTAACTCCATGGCAACATGAGGTTTACAGCCCCAAGAGTATGCGATGGTTGGAGTTCCCGTCATGCAGAGGGGAGAATTAAAAACACAAACAGCAGCCTCGCTGTCACAGCCCTGACAGGGCACACAGCCGTCACACACTGACAGAATAATGCTAGGGCCCACACACACACACACACGGCTTTATGTTAGGCCTACACACACACACATACAGCCTTATACTACACACATAGCTTTATGCTAGCTAGGGGCACACACACACACACACACACACAGAGACAGCGTTACACTAGCTAGGTCTGTGCTGTGGCAGCCACACATCGATGGCCCAGACAGACATCATGACAGGTAAACATCCTCATGAAGCTGACTGATTTCAAAGTAAAAGTATTTTTTCAAAAAACAGCTGTGACATTACCATATCTATGTCCCAAATGAAGCTATATAGTGCACTATTGTGGACCAGGACCCAGGGGGCTGTTTCCTGATTCCTTTTTCTAGTGCAATAGTTCACAGCAGAGACAGAGAGCTGAAGGGTAGTAGTGAGAGGAGACCAGCCAGGAGTAACCTGACCTTAGTGAGAGGAGACCAGCCAGGAGTAACCTGACCTTAGTGAGAGGAGACCAGCCAGCAGTAACCTGACCTTAGTGAGAGGAGACCAGCCAGGAGTAACCTGACCTTAGTGAGAGGAGACCAGCCAGGAGTAACCTGACCTTAGTGAGAGGAGACCAGCCAGCAGTAACCTGACCTTAGATGAAGGGACCAGCCAGCAGTAACCTGACCTTAGATGAAGGGACCAGCCAGGAGTAACCTGACCTTAGTGAGAGGAGACCAGCCAGCAGTAACCTGACCTTAGATGAAGGGACCAGCCAGCAGTAACCTGACCTTAGTGAGAGGAGACCAGCCAGCAGTAACCTGACCTTAGTGAGAGGAGACCAGCCAGGAGTAACCTGACCTTAGTGAGAGGAGACCAGCCAGGAGTAACCTGACCTTAGTGAGAGGAGACCAGCCAGGAGTAACCTGACCTTAGTGAGAGGAGACCAGCCAGCAGTAACCTGACCTTAGTGAGAGGAGACCAGCCAGGAGTAACCTGACCTTAGTGAGAGGAGACCAGCCAGGAGTAACCTGACCTTAGTGAGAGGAGACCAGCCAGGAGTAACCTGACCTTAGTGAGAGGAGACCAGCCAGGAGTAACCTGACCTTAGTGAGAGGAGACCAGCCAGCAGTAACCTGACCTTAGTGAGAGGAGACCAGCCAGCAGTAACCTGACCTTAGTGAGAGGAGACCAGCCAGGAGTAACCTGACCTTAGTGAGAGGAGACCAGCCAGGAGTAATCTGACCTTAGTGAGAGGAGACCAGCCAGCAGTAACCTGACCTTAGTGAGAGGAGACCAGCCAGGAGTAACCTGACCTTAGTGAGAGGAGACCAGCCAGGAGTAACCTGACCTTAGATGAAGGGACCAGCCAGGAGTAACCTGACCTTAGATGAAGGGACCAGCCAGGAGTAACCTGACCTTAGTGAGAGGAGACCAGCCAGCAGTAACCTGACCTTAGTGAGAGGAGACCAGCCAGCAGTAACCTGACCTTAGTGAGAGGAGACCAGCCAGGAGTAACCTGACCTTAGTGAGAGGAGACCAGCCAGGAGTAACCTGACCTTAGTGAGAGGAGACCAGCCAGCAGTAACCTGACCTTAGATGAAGGGACCAGCCAGCAGTAACCTGACCTTAGTGAGAGGAGACCAGCCAGCAGTAACCTGACCTTAGATGAAGGGACCAGCCAGCAGTAACCTGACCTTAGTGAGAGGAGACCAGCCAGCAGTAACCTGACCTTAGATGAAGGGACCAGCCAGGAGTAACCTGACCTTAGTGAGAGGAGACCAGCCAGCAGTAACCTGACCTTAGATGAAGGGACCAGCCAGGAGTAACCTGACCTTAGATGAAGGGACCAGCCAGGAGTAACCTGACCTTAGATGAAGGGACCAGCCAGCAGTAACCTGACCTTAGATGAAGGGACCAGCCAGGAGTAACCTGACCTTAGATGAAGGGACCAGCCAGGAGTAACCTGACCTTAGTGAGAGGAGACCAGCCAGCAGTAACCTGACCTTAGATGAAGGGACCAGCCAGGAGTAACCTGACCTTAGATGAAGGGACCAGCCAGGAGTAACCTGACCTTAGATGAAGGGACCAGCCAGCAGTAACCTGACCTTAGATGAAGGGACCAGCCAGGAGTAACCTGACCTTAGATGAAGGGACCAGCCAGCAGTAACCTGACCTTAGATGAAGGGACCAGCCAGCAGTAACCTGACCTTAGTGAGAGGGAGACCAGCCAGCAGTAACCTGACCTTAGATGAAGGGACCAGCCAGGAGTAACCTGACCTTAGTGAGAGGAGACCAGCCAGCAGTAACCTGACCTTAGATGAAGGGACCAGCCAGGAGTAACCTGACCTTAGATGAAGGGACCAGCCAGGAGTAACCTGACCTTAGATGAAGGGACCAGCCAGCAGTAACCTGACCTTAGATGAAGGGACCAGCCAGGAGTAACCTGACCTTAGATGAAGGGACCAGCCAGGAGTAACCTGACCTTAGTGAGAGGAGACCAGCCAGCAGTAACCTGACCTTAGATGAAGGGACCAGCCAGGAGTAACCTGACCTTAGATGAAGGGACCAGCCAGGAGTAACCTGACCTTAGATGAAGGGACCAGCCAGCAGTAACCTGACCTTAGATGAAGGGACCAGCCAGGAGTAACCTGACCTTAGATGAAGGGACCAGCCAGGAGTAACCTGACCTTAGATGAAGGGACCAGCCAGCAGTAACCTGACCTTAGATGAAGGGACCAGCCAGGAGTAACCTGACCTTAGATGAAGGGACCAGCCAGCAGTAACCTGACCTTAGATGAAGGGACCAGCCAGCAGTAACCTGACCTTAGATGAAGGGACCAGCCAGGAGTAACCTGACCTTAGATGAAGGGACCAGCCAGGAGTAACCTGACCTTAGATGAAGGGACCAGCCAGCAGTAACCTGACCTTAGATGAAGGGACCAGCCAGCAGTAACCTGACCTTAGATGAAGGGACCAGCCAGGAGTAACCTGACCTTAGATGAAGGGACCAGCCAGGAGTAACCTGACCTTAGATGAAGGGACCAGCCAGGAGTAACCTGACCTTAGATGAAGGGACCAGCCAGGAGTAACCTGACCTTAGATGAAGGGACCAGCCAGGAGTAACCTGACCTTAGATGAAGGGACCAGCCAGCAGTAACCTGACCTTAGATGAAGGGACCAGCCAGGAGTAACCTGACCTTAGATGAAGGGACCAGCCAGGAGTAACCTGACCTTAGATGAAGGGACCAGCCAGGAGTAACCTGACCTTAGATGAAGGGACCAGCCAGGAGTAACCTGACCTTAGATGAAGGGACCAGCCAGCAGTAACCTGACCTTAGATGAAGGGACCAGCCAGCAGTAACCTGACCTTAGATGAAGGGACCAGCCAGCAGTAACCTGACCTTAGATGAAGGGACCAGCCAGCAGTAACCTGACCTTAGATGAAGGGACCAGCCAGCAGTAACCTGACCTTAGATGAAGGGACCAGCCAGGAGTAACCTGACCTTAGATGAAGGGACCAGCCAGGAGTAACCTGACCTTAGATGAAGGGACCAGCCAGGAGTAACCTGACCTTAGATGAAGGGACCAGCCAGGAGTAACCTGACCTTAGATGAAGGGACCAGCTAGCAGTAACCTGACCTTAGAAGAAGGGACCAGCCAGCAGTAACCTGACCTCAGATGTGAGGCCATGGCGTAGGTAGAGAGAGATGGCCTGTTGCCCTCATTTTACATTTTCTGATCGCCCATGAGCGTGTGTGTGTGTGTGTGTGTGTGTGTGTGTGTGTATGGAGATAGAAGCGCATACAGCAGTTTGAGTTAAAATAGAAATCCTGTATAAGGTCTACCCCTGGCCTAAGCTAGCCTATATCATCCACACATCTAAGCTTTAGTTCCTCTCCTCTCTCCGCCTCCCCTCCCTCCCCCCTCCTCTCCCTCCGCCTCCCCTCGCCTCCCCTCCGCCTCCCCTCTCCTCTCCTCCGCCTCCCCTCTCCTCCGCCTCCCCTCCCCCGCCTCCCCTCTCCTCCGCCTCCCCTCCTCCTCCCTCCGCCTCCCTCCGCCTCCCCTCCCCTCCCTCCGCCTCCCTCCGCCTCCCCTCTCCTCCCCTCCCTCCGCCTCCTCTCTCCTCCCTCAGGCACAGCGGAGAATTCTAAACCACACAGCAACAGTCAAGCTCCTGGATTTCCCTCAACTCTCCACTGAGAAATCCTGGACTCAGGATGACTTCACTTCCTCATTCCACTGTAATTCTCTGTCTCCCTCTTTCTTCTCTTCTCTCCCTCATCTGGTTGTTACACACACACACGAGGGAATTGATAATTACATCACCCAAGTATTGATTTGTAATATATATATATATATATTTGTTTTGTGCTAGGTAGTGTTAGCTAGCGCTAGTCGTCTGTACCTGCACCAAACCTCCAGTATAATTCCTCCTTGTTCTCAATCTTCTTTTTAAATAGTGATCCAACACGTTTTCACCCCTTTCAGTCCCACGACTGACCAGAACAAAACGTGCACGTGCTCCCTCTCTGCAGCAGACATACAGTAAGCAATAGGTTTGGAACATTAAACCTCAAGATCGAATCGCAATACAAATAACAATACATATTAATCGGCACCTTATAGTGATAATATCGTATCGTGAGGTCCCTGGCAACTCCCAGACCTACCACACACGCGTGTGCACTCAGAAACATTACACACACAGACACTGTGGACTGGCTTTGATGTAATTACTGCACCATAGTGAAGTACGGACAAGACCTAGTGAACACAATTGTCTTTCTGCTAGTAAGGAAGCAGCCCAGTGCGACCTGTGTGTGTGCAGACATTACAAATCACATTCATGTGATTTGTGGATTTAAATAAAGTATTTGAAATGTGTGTGCGTGCCTGCATGCGTTGTGTGTGTGTGACAGTGTTTTATTTATTTTATTCTTCACTGCCTGTAGTTCCTCTCGCGCTTATATGGAGGCGCACGGCTCCACCGCTCACCACATGCCAAGCCGAGGAGTTCCATTCTGCCGCACTGTCACCCCGCTAGCCCACTACTGCAGAGGCGCACACACACCGCGTCTATACCGTTAACATACACAATACAGGCGCGGAGATGGGGCGAAGGAGCATTCGCGCTCATCAATTGACAGGGTAAGCAACACCTTGGGACAAAGTCTGTCGGAAAATCTGTATAATGGCGAGCATTGAGTAACCACGTCACTAGTGAACGATAAAAAAAAAAAACGAGGTTTAGTCCATGTCCGTCGGTATCAAACCGGGAACGGTGCCCATACTAATGTACAGCTGTTCGCACTTCGTCAACATTGAAGTTGAGAGGCTTGAGCCCACTGTTGCGTTCAAGATGATCTCACGCAACAAAACACACAAAGGGTCTAGCTAGATACAACCCGTTGATATAGTTAATTAAGACGTATACAGAGAAAAGACACACAAAGCTTGGGACATTTTACATAAATGTACATTGCCATAGACGGTGGGCCAGTGGTCGACAGAGTTTACCACTACCTAAAAACTGCATTGCTACTGTCAAAAGCGCCTGCGGCCACAAGGTGATTGACTGACCCCGGGTTATTAACAGTTGTAACAAAAATACTTCGACAACTACTATTACAGCAAACCTTAAAACAGAGCTTAACTCCAACCAATATCAAGGAAGACACCGAAGAAAACTATGAATGACGCTAGTTAGCGTTACTTCCTTAGCAAGACCCGTCATCAAGCTACAGTCAGAGCAGCCCACCGTCACAGCCCTGCCTTGTCCCACATCTCTCCGCACCCAGGTCCGACGACTTACCGATCTTATATGCTGTTGGTGCCGCTGTGATGAGATAGCAAGTGCTGGGAGCCCGGTGACCACCGCGCCGCTGCTCCTGGTCAAGAGGAGCACTGTTCTACACACTTTCGCAGCCATCTCTGTAGTGAAAAATCCTCGCTGGGATGTCGAATGCTGCAGGCGGACCGAGAGAGAGAGACGGTGGCAGGCGGGGGAGTAGAGTAGGCGGACTGCGGGGCTGGGCTTGCGTTTCATACAAACACACCCCGACGCGGCAAGGAATTTCAGAACAGAGGTGGGGTTGAACTCACCAAACAATAACTTTGCCTATAAGTCAATGAAAGCCCTGATCGATTTATTAAGTGCCGTTTCATTTCTGTCATTTCATTCGATACGAAATAGCAGCGAAATGAAAATTATCATTAACCTACAAAAGCACAATATTAAAGAAACGAATACGGGTGTAAATCCACAGCGTTGCCAATTATGGACGATTCGACCAATCAGAGAACGCGGAACGGTCCATTCAAGTATACAGGAAGAGAAATCCAGCCACAAGCAGAGAGACAAATGTATTGATGTCAAACCGCACCTTTTTGGATTCTGACCTTAGCTGAGATGTTAACCACAGTTACACAGCGGGCCGTTGGTATTAGTTTGACTGAGGCTGTTTGAGTATATAATTGTTCTTTAGTAAGTAGGCTACTGTGTACTTACTTTTTGATTTATTTAGGCAAGTCAGTTAAGAACAAATTATTATTAGGAACAGTGGGTTTACTGCCTGTTCAGGGGAAGAACGACAGATTTGTACCTTGTCAGTTCGGGGATTTGAACTTGCAACCTTCCGGTTACTAGTTCACCGCGCTAACCACTAGGCTACCCTGCCGCGTAAAGAAAAACAGTGATAGAATGCTACAAGTTAGGTTACCAACAAGCAAAGCAGGAGTCCGATATGTATTTATTCAAACAGGATTCTTCCCCCTTTGTCGTATTATATTGCCTGATTTCATTTGGACTTGAGTTGCAATGCATGTGTAAAGTCAACCTGGTTTTAGAGCATTTCCGAATCTGTATGTAACTCCTTTTCAGTATGATATGTTACGTTCCGTATGGTATGTATTAGTTTGTGCATGTCCATCATCCATTGCGTATGATATATGTTAATTATTTACAAAACGTATGATATGTGACCAAATCCAATTTGTTGTGGCTAACGTTCGCAAGGCTGAGGGTAAGGAGTTAAGGTTAGAGTTGGGGGAAAATGGTTAGCTTACATGCAAAATAGTTGCAAAGTTTTTTTTTTTTTTAAGTAGTAAGTAGTTAAAATTCTAATGTTGTCAGTTGATGAAATTCAAATACGCAAATACGCTAGTTCCTGTTCGACGTCCACCCATGCACCCCTACCAACCACCCATTTTCAGAAATGTATGTCGAAAGAGGTTACAAAAGACGGAAATGAGAAAAAGTTTACCTCTTTTTCTGAATTCACCCAATACAATACATCAAGCTGCTGTTTTACCCCTAGTTAATCCATCTATTCCATTAGGATGTTACTGTTTGTGTCCCAATATAGGGACCCTATATAGTGCACTACTATTGGATCTGGTCGAAGTGCATAATGTAGGGAATATGGTGCCATTTGGGACAGAGATTTGATCTATTTTTAGCTCTTCAATCTCTCTCTATCTCCTCTTTCTCCTCTCTCTCTCCCCATCTCCTCTTTCTCTCCCCATCTCCTCTCTCTCTCTCTCTCTCTCTCTCTCCCCATCTCCTCTTTCTCTCTCTCCCCATTTCCTCTCTCTTTCTGCCCTATCACTCTCCTCTCTCTCTCCTATCTGTCGCAAAACAGTGCTGGAAGGGACCGCAGTGGAGAAGGGGGAAAAGCGTAAAGTTCCCAGGTGTACACATCACTGACAATCTGAAATGGTCCACCCACACGTACAGGGTGGTGAAGAAGGTGCAAAGTGTGTCTTCCACCTTATGTGGCTGAAGACCCTCACAAACCTTTTACAGATGCACCATTGAGAGCATCCTGTCGGGCTACATCACCGCCTGGTACGACAACTGCACCGCCTGCAACCACATGGCTCTCCAGAGGGTGACGCGGTCTGCCCAACGCATCACCGAGGGCACGGAGCCTGCCCTCCTGGACATCTACAGTAACCGATGTGACAGGAAGGCCAAAAAGATCATCACCCACCCCTGCCGAGCCATGGCCTGTTCACCCCGTTATCATCCAGAAGGCGAGGTCAGTACAGGTGCATCAAAGCAGGGACCGAGAGACTGAAAAACAGCTTCTATCTCAAGGACGTCAGACTGTTAAATGGCCATTACTAGCCGCCCTCCAATCCAGTACCCGGCCCTGAACTAAGTCACTATTACTAGCCAGCTACCACCTGGTTACTCAACCCTGCACCTTAGAGGCTGCTGCTCTATATACATAGACATGGAATCACTGGTCACTTTAATAATGTTTACATACTGTTTTACTGTATTCTACTGTATTTTAGTCAATGCCACGCCAACATTACTCGTCCTAATATTTAGATATTTCTTAATTCCATTCTTTTAGATTTAGATTTAGGAACACAGGAATTTAGTTAGATACTACTGCACTGTTGGAGCTAGGAACACAATAATTTAGTTAGATACTACTACACTGTTGGAGCTAGGAACACAATAATTTAGTTAGATACTACTGCACTGTTGGAGCTAGGAACACAAGAATTTAGTTAGATACTACTGCACTGTTGGAGCTAGGAACACAAGAATTTAGTTAGATACTACTGCACTGTTGGAGCTAGGAACACAAGAATTTAGTTAGATACTACTGCACTGTTGGAGCTAGGAACACAAGAATTTTGCTATAGCCGCAAAAACATCTGATAAATAAATTATGTGTATGCGACCAATACAATTTCATTTGATTTGATGGATCGATATCAAATTGAATTGATGTATATTTTCCATACAAACGCCTGAGTATCTCCTCTTTGTCAGATGGATGACAATGTGCTTTATGAATATGGATTGTTCACACAGTAACTCCAAAACAATATGCACGTTTTTTTCCTTATTTTTCTTGTACAAAATTGGTGAGGAGACCTATAGTGACCTACTTTTGACCACTAAGGGCCCTGGTAAAAAAAGTCATGCACTTTGGGAAGTAGGTGCCATTTGACCACTGAAGGCAATGACTGACGAAGGACATCCTTAATGGAATATAATGTCATTATATTGTCAACACAGCTACATTCACAGAGCCGCTCCTGTGTAGGAGGACGAAGCACTGTGAGAAATAGAACCATATTTCCTGTCATGTGGACTACTTTGACCGTTTAGAATGCCAGTGTGTAGGGTTCCGTTTAGAATGCCAGTGTGTAGGGTTCCGTTTAGAATGCGAGTGTGTAGGGTTCCGTTTAGAATGCCAGTGTGTAGGGTTCCGTTTAGAATGCCAGTGTGTAGGGTTCCGTTTAGAATGCCAGTGTGTAGGGTTCCGTTTAGAATGCCAGTGTGTAGGGTTCCGTTTAGAATGCCAGTGTGTAGGGTTCCGTTTAGAATGCCAGTGTGTAGGGTTCCGTTTAGAATGCCAGTGTGTAGGGTTCCGTTTAGAATGCCAGTGTGTAGGGTTCCGTTTAGAATGCGAGTGTGTAGGGTTCCGTTTAGAATGTGAGTGTGTAGGGTTCCGTTTAGAATGCCAGTGTGTAGGGTTCCGTTTAGAATGTGAGTGTGTAGGGTTCCGTTTAGAATGCGAGTGTGTAGGGTTCCGTTTAGAATGTGAGTGTGTAGGGTTCCGTTTAGAATGCGAGTGTGTAGGGTTCCGTTTAGAATGTGAGTGTGTAGGGTTCCGTTTAGAATGCCAGTGTGTAGGGTTCCGTTTAGAATGCCAGTGTGTAGGGTTCCGTTTAGAATGCGAGTGTGTAGGGTTCCGTTTAGAATGCCAGTGTGTAGGGTTCCGTTTAGAATGCCAGCGTGTAGGGTTCCGTTTAGAATGCCAGCGTGTAGGGTTCCCTTTAGAATGCCAGCTTGTAGGGTTCCATTTAGAATGCCAGCGTGTAGGGTTCCGTTTAGAATGCCAGCGTGCCAGGGTGTAGGGTTCCTTTTAGAATGCCAGCTTGTAGGGTTCCATTTAGAATGCCAGCGTGTAGGGTTCCGTTTAGAATGCCAGCGTGTAGGGTTCCTTTTAGAATGCCAGCGTGTAGGGTTCCGTTTAGAATGCCAGCGTGTAGGGTTCCATTTAGAATGCCAGCATGAAGGGTTCCGTTTTGATTTTTTAATTTGATTTTTTATTAACCTTTATTTAACTAGGCAGGTCAGTTAAGAACACCTTCTTATTTACAATGATGGCCTACCAAAAGGCCTCCTGCTGGGGAGGGGGCTGGGATTAAAAATTAATTAAATAAAAATATAGGAAATAACACACATGACAAGATAGACAACACAACACCACAAAAGGAGAGACCTAAGACAACAGCATAGCATGGCAGTAACACATGACAACACAGCATGGTAACAACACAGCATGACAACAACATGGTAGCAACACAACATGGCAGCAGCACAACATGGTAACAGCACAAAACATGGTACAAACATTATGGGTCACAGACAACAGCACAAAGGACAAGAAGGTAGAGACAACAATACATCACACAAAGAAGCCACAACTGTCACTAAGAGTGTCCATGATGGAGTCTTTGAATGAAGAGATTGAGATAAAACTGTCCAGTTTGAGTGTTTGTTGCAGCTCGTTCCAGTCGCTAGCTGCAGCGAACTGAGAAGAGGAGAGACCCAGGGATGTGTGTGCTTTGGGGACCTGAATGTGACTGGCAGAACAGGTGTTGTATGTGAATGATGACGGCTGCAGTATATATCTCAGATAGGGGGGAGTGAGGCCTAAGGGTTTTATAAATAAGCATCAACTAGTGGGTCTTGTGACGGGTATACAGAGATGACCAGTTTACAGAGGAGTATAGAGTGCAGTGATGTGTCCTATAAGGAGCATTGGTGGCAAATCTAATGGCCAAATGGTAAAGAACATCTAGCCGCTCGAGAGCACCCTTACCTGCCGATCTATAAATGATGTCTCCGTAATCTAGCATGGATAGGATGGTCATCTGAATCAGGGTTATTTTGGCAGCTGGGCTGAAAGAGGAGCGATTACGATAGAGGAAACCAAGTCTAGATATAACTTTAGCCTGCGGCTTTGAAATGTGCTGAGAGAAGGACAGTGTACCATCTAGCCATACTCCCAAGTACTTGTATGAGGTGACTACCTCAAGCTCTAAACCCTCAGAGGTAGTAATCACACCGGTGGGAAGAGGGACATTCTTCTTACCAAACCACATGTCCTTTGTTTCGGAGGTGTTCAGAACAACGTTAAGGGCAGAGAAAGATTGTTGGACACTAAGAAAGCTTTGTTGTAGAGCAATTAACACAACATCCTGGGAGGGGCCAGCTGAGTATATGACTGTGTCATCTGCATATAAATGGATGAGAGAGCTTCCTACTGTCTGAGCTATGTTGTTGACTGCGAGTGTGTAGGAATCCATTTTAGAATGCGCGTTCAGAATGCCAACCCTTGATTTGATACAATAAATGCTAGATTCCAGAGTTCGTTGCTTGATTACAATAGAGGGCGTGGAATGACTTTAGCCATGTGTGTTCCTTTACTTCTTCCTAGTACATGTCCATAAGTGATTGGATAGGTTTAAGCAAGGTTACCAAGGTTACCATCCTATTTCATTCACCAATCCAGATCTCTGATTACTTTAGGGAAGGTAGGAAGGACTGTAGGTAGGTAGGTAGGTAGGTAGGTGGGTGGATGGATGGGTAGGTAGGTAGGTAGGAAGGAAGTAAGGACTAGGTTGGTAGGAAGAAAGAAAGGAAGGAAGGTAGGTAGGTAAGAAGAAAGTGAGGACTGTAGGGGGTTAGGTAGGTAGGTAGGTACAGTGCCTTGCGAAAGTATTCGGCCCCCTTGAACTTTGCGACCTTTTGCCACATTTCAGGCTTCAAACATAAAGATATAAAACTGTATTTTTTTGTGAAGAATCAACAACAAGTGGGACACAATCATGAAGTGGAACGACATTTATTGGATATTTCAAACTTTTTTAACAAATCAAAAACTGAAAAATTGGGCGTGCAAAATTATTCAGCCCCTTTACTTTCAGTGCAGCAAACTCTCTCCAGAAGTTCAATGAGGATCTCTGAATGATCCAATGTTGACCTAAATGACTAATGATGATAAATACAATCCACCTGTGTGTAATCAAGTCTCCGTATAAATGCAACTGCACTGTGATAGTCTCAGATGTCCGTTAAAAGCGCAGAGAGCATCATGAAGAACAAGGAACACACCAGGCAGGTCCGAGATACTGTTGTGAAGAAGTTTAAAGCCGGTAGAGAGGTAGGTAGGTGGGTAGGTGGATGGGTGGGTAGCTAGGTTGGAAGGAAGGACTGTAGGTAGGAAGGAAGGACTGTAGGTAAGTGGGAAGGAAGTAAGTAAGGAATAGTTTCTTAAGTATCAGAAAAGGATCTTTAAAAATACTGTTGATAGCTGGTATCAGTTGATAGCTGGTATCAGTTGATATCTGGTATCAGTTGATAGCTGGTATCAGTTGATAGCTGGTATCTGTTGATAGCTGGTATCTGTTGATAGCTGGTATCTGTTGATAGCTGGTATCTGTTGATAGCTGGTATCTGTTGATAGCTGGTATCTGTTGATAGCTGGTATCTGTTGATAGCTGGTATCTGTTGATAGCTGGTATCTGTTGTGGTTACTCACCTCTGCGACCTCCCTGTCCCCCAGGCTTTTTTCCAAACGGCACCCTAATCCTTACTTAGGGCTCTGGTCGAAAGTAGTGCTCTATATAGGGAATAGGGTCCAATTTGGGAAGCAAGGTCCCTCGCCTGGTGCGGTGCACCATACCGTCTGGTGATGCAATTTAAATGCAAATGTGTTGTTAGGCTGGGGCTGGGAGTGAGTCTGAGACAGGGACCATGCTGCCTGGTTGCCAGCTACAAGGCCTCTGTAGCCTGGTGTTAGTCCCCGGAGTGAAGCCCAATGTGCAGCGGGCTTCGCCTGGGTCCCCTGGGAGTGAGTGTTGATGTCAGAACACCTAAATAGTACATTGAACCGAGACTGTGAAGATTCTGGTCGTGTTCCTCTGTTCAGACCTGGCTGACGCATGTCAGATCTTACAACGCCTGGACAGGTATTTTTACGTATCAGCTAACCGCATGCAATGTCTGAGCAGGGGAACACAACCTCTTTTCTTCGAGGCAGAACCTTAAACTCATTCCTTGAAAACAGCTCTAGTTCGTGCTCCTGAAGTGAATCCATATGAGCCAAACCTGCGCCAATGGTAGAGCAGCGGTCAGATGACCTAAACAGAACCTTAATAAGACAACCATAGAGTAACCATGGGAACCTTAATAAGACAACCATAGAGTAACCATGGGAACCTTAATAAGACAACCATAGAGTAACCATGGGAACCTTAATAAGCCAACCATAGAGTGACCATGGGAACCTTAATAAGCCAACCATAGAGTAACCATGGGGACCTTAATAAGCCAACCATAGAGTGACCATGGGAACCTTAATAAGCCAACCATAGAGTAACCATGGGAACCTTAATAAGACAACCATAGAGTAACCATGGGAACCTTAATAAGACAACCATAGAGTAACCATGGGAACCTTAATAAGACAACCATAGAGTAACCATGGGAACCTTAATAAGCCAACCATAGAGTGACCATGGGAACCTTAATAAGCCAACCATAGAGTAACCATGGGAACCTTAATAAGACAACCATAGAGTAACCATGGGAACCTTAATAAGACAACCATAGAGTAACCATGGGAACCTTAATAAGACAACCATAGAGTAACCATGGGAACCTTAATAAGCCAACCATAGAGTAACCATGGGAACCTCAATGAGCCAACCATAGAGTAACCATGGGAACCTTAATAAGCCAACCATAGAGTAACCATGGGAACCATAGGGTGCATTCGTAAATTCACTCTGGCAATCTACTCCAAGTTCAGAGCACTCAGGTTTAAGAGTACCAGAATAAGTTATGAATTTTCGAACGGTTTAGCACACCGATATGTCAGTAAACATCACCTAAAAACTGAATTAACTGGTTGCCAGTAACACCGTTACAGTCATTAACCCTTGAGATGACGTGAAAAAAGCCTGACCAACTCAGCTAGGTCGAGTTGAACGGTCAGAGTGAGGTGTTCTCTCATTTATGTCTGGAAGTAGCTACAGTAGCAAGCTAGACAACGTTTAGCCAGTTAGCTTGGGTGCTTGACTGGCGTCGTGCGCCCCGGATGAACCCTACTCCTCCGGCAGAGCGTACATGAAAGCACCTCGGGCGAAACGCTCTGAATTTACAAACAGACAATCTGACAACGCTCCGAATTTACAAAATGGCCCAAAAGCGCACTTTGACACTCCAGAGTGAATTTACAAACACAGCCTTAGTGTAAACACACTAATGCCTAATACCATCTATCAACCAGCTGAGTGAGTTTTGCTGCTAGTGCCAGATGGGCGGGGTTTTAAGTTTTGCAGCTATTCTATTGGTTCCATTGCATCAGGCAAGCTTAATCAAGCCCAGCTATAGTATTTGAAATTATTTCGTATTTGAACCCAGGTCTGTTTTTAACTATGTGATGTGTGGGGGAAGGGAGTGAATAGTGTTTGAACCCAGGTCTGTTTATAACTATGTGATGTGTGGGGGAAGGGAGTGAATAGTGTTTGAACCCAGGTCTGTTTATAACTATGTGATGTGTGGGGGAAGGGAGTGAATAGTGTTTGAACCCAGGTCTGTTTATAACTATGTGATGTGTGGGGGAAGGGAGTGAATAGTGTTTGAACCCAGGTCTGTTTATAACTATGTGATGTGTGGGGGAAGGGAGTGAATAGTGTTTGAACCCAGGTCTGTTTATAACTATGTGATGTGTGGGGGAAGGGAGTGAATAGTGTTTGAACCCAGGTCTGTTTATAACTATGTGATGTGTGGGGGAAGGGAGTGAATAGTGTTTGAACCCAGGTCTGTTTATAACTATGTGATGTGTGGGGAAGGGAGTGAATAGTATTTGAACCCAGGTCTGTTTATAACTATGTGATGTGTGGGGGAAGGGAGTGAATAGTGTTTGAACCCAGGTCTGTTTATAACTATGTGATGTGTGGGGGAAGGGAGTGAATAACAGTTGTTCACTATTTGTTCATTCAGGTCCCATGACCTCTTCCAGCCTATTAGAAGACAGCCTTGAAGATTTGGACTCTCGCCTGTTCGCTGAGTAAAGAATCTATGAAATTCATTCCATAACAACCAGGGAACTGTGTGTGTGTGTGTGTGTGTGTGTGTGTGTGTGTGTGTTAGACAACTCTTGAAGCACTTTTGTTGTTGCCGTGGGTTACTTGACTGCATATTGCTGTGTTCCTAACAAATACCAGCTCTGCAACAAATGCTGTGTCAATAAACACAGGACATGGTGTATCTCTATGGCTGAGAGAGAGAGAGAGAGAGACATGGTGTATCTCTATGGCTGAGAGAGAGAGAGAGAGACATTGTGTATCTCTATGGCTGAGAGAGAGAGAGAGAGACATGGTGTATCTCTATGGCTGAGAGAGAGACATGGGACAGAGAGACAATTCATAGGGAGGTCTCAGATCTCTCTACTCTCTAGTACCCTGTTTCAACAGCCAGAGGCCCAATGTCAGCTCTGGATAATGCGAAGAGAGGGGAGTTCACAGTACACACAGAGAGAGGAGTTCACAGTACAGAGAGAGAGAGGAGTTCACAGTACACAGAGAGAGAGGGGAGTTCACAGTACACAGAGAGAGAGGGGAGTTCACAGTACAGAGAGAGAGGGGAGTTCACAGTACAGAGAGAGAGGGGAGTTCACAGTACACAGAGAGGGGGAGTTCACAGTACACAGAGAGAGGGAGTTCACAGTACAGAGAGAGAGAGAGGGAGTTCACAGTACACAGAGAGAGAGAGGAGTTCACAGTACAGAGAGAGGGGAGTTCACAGTACACAGAGAGAGAGGAGTTCACAGTACACAGAGAGAGAGAGGAGTTCACAGTACAGAGAGAGAGAGGAGTTCACAGTACACAGAGCGAGGGGAGTTCACAGTACACAGAGAGAGAGGAGTTCACAGTACACAGAGAGAGGGAGTTCACAGTACAGAGAGAGAGAGAGAGTTCACAGTACACAGAGAGAGAGGGAGTTCACAGTACTCAGAGAGAGGGGAGTTCACAGTACACAGAGAGAGAGAGGAGTTCACAGTACACAGAGAGAGGGGAGTTCACAGTACACAGAGAGAGGGGAGTTCACAGTACACAGAGAGAGGGTTCACAGTACACAGAGAGAGGGGAGTTCACAGTACACAGAGAGGGGAGTTCACAGTACAGAGAGAGAGAGGAGTTCACAGTACACAGAGAGAGGGAGTTCACAGTACACAGAGAGAGGGGAGTTCACAGTACACAGAGAGGGGAGTTCACAGTACAGAGAGAGAGAGAGAGGAGTTCACAGTACAGAGAGAGAGGGGAGTTCACAGTACACAGAGAGAGGGGAGTTCACAGTACAGAGAGAGAGAGGAGAAACGTGTCGTAGAAACGTCTATCAGTACCTGATGAATGAGGCCACTCCCAGGGCTGGTCACAGATACACACACACTACTTAGCCCACACTAAACATTTCTTCAGGGTTGGACAGTCAGAATTGGGAGTGTACAGTTGCACACTTTTATTGTGGTAATGTGATCCAAACCTGTACAGAGGTAATGACGCATACAAGACACACACACACACACACACACACACGATGGCATCTGTAACGTGAAACCTGTTTACCCCTTCGCTGGTCCTGTGTAGGTGTTAACCTGATCCTTTTATTACAGTGTTAGTCTGCATCCCCGATGGCACCCTATTCCCTATGTAGTGCACTACTTTAGACCAGGGCCCTATGGGGAATGGCACCCTATTCCCTATGTAGTGCACTACTTTAGACCAGGGCCCTATGGGGAATGGCACCCTATTCCCTATGTAGTGCACTACTTTAGACCAGGGCCCTATGGGGAATGGCACCCTATTCCCTATGTAGTGCACTATTTTAGACCAGGGCCCTATGGGGAATGGCACCCTATTCCCTATGTAGTGCACTACTTTAGACCAGGGCCCTATGGGGAATGGCACCCTATTCCCTATGTAGTGCACTACTTTAGACCAGGGCCCTATGGGGAATGGCACCCTATTCCCTATGTAGTGCACTACTTTAAACCAGGGCCCTATGGGGAATGGCACCCTATTCCCTATGTAGTGCACTACTTTTGATAAGGGCCCATAGTAGGCCAACATAGTGCAGCGGTCTAAAGGCACTGCATCTCAGTGCTTGAGGCGTCACTACATAACCTGGTTTGATTCCAGGCTGTATCACATCCGGCCGTGATTGGGAGTCCCACAGGGCGGCGCTCAATTGGCCCAGAGTCGTCCGGGTTTGGGCCGGGGTAGGCCGTCCTTGTAAATAAGAATTTGTTCTTTAACTGACTTGCCTAGTTTAAATAAAAGTTAAATAAAAGAATAAAACACAATATGTAGAGGATAGGACGCAGACTCTGTGTTAGTTTATATCCCATGAAGCAGTTCAGGGTTGACTTGTTTGGTTCATGCATTAAAGGCTCTCCAAAGACGTCATTTACAGCATAGTAACACGTATACAACAACAACAAGACAAAGACATGTTGTAAAACATGCTGTTAACCGTCCAAATAAAAATGTATTCAAACAGCTCCGTTGGATATAAAGGTTAGTCTACATTATGGACAACATCAGGTTAGTCTACATTATGGACAGTAGCAGGCCAGTCTACATTATGGACAGTAGCAGGTTAGTCTACATTATGGACAGCATCAGGTTAGTCTACATTATGGACAGTAGCAGGCCAGTCTACATTATGGACAGCAGCAGGTTAGTCTACATTATGGACAGCAGCAGGTTAGTCTACATTATGGACAGCAGCAGGCCAGTCTACAGCAGCAGGTTAGTCTACATTATGGACAGCAGCAGGTTAGTCTACATTATGGACAGCAGCAGGCCAGTCTACATTATGGACAGCAGCAGGTTAGTCTACATTATGGACAGCAGCAGGTTAGTCTACATTATGGACAGCAGCAGGCCAGTCTACATTATGGACAGCAGCAGGCCAGTCTACATTATGGACAACAGCAGGCCAGTCTACATTATGGACAACAGCAGGCCAGTCTACTCTATGAATAACATTTCACAATGGCTGCCCTGTGTGTGTGTGTGTGTGTGTGTGTGTGTGTGTGCGTGCGCGTGCGTGTGTGCTTGCTTGCTTGCTGAACAGCCCAGCCCAGCTGAGGGATCTGGCAGGCACTAGGACACAGGCAGCCCTCCACAGCCCCAACCCAGCCCAACCCGGGGATCTGGCAGGCACTAGGACAAAGGCATCCCTCTACAGCCCCAACCCCGCCCAACCCGGGGATCTGGCAGGCACTAGGACAAAGGCATCCCTCCACAGCCCCAACCCAGCCCAACCCGGGGATCTGGCAGGCACTAGGACAAAGGCATCCCTCTACAGCCCCAACCCCGCCCAACCCGGGGGATCTGGCAGGCACTAGGACAAAGGCATCCCTCCACAGCCCCAACCCAGCCCAACCCGGGGATCTGGCAGGCACTAGGACACAGGCAGCCCTCCACAGCCCCAGCCCAACCCGGGGATCTGGCAGGCACTAGGACACAGGCAGCCCTCCACAGCCCCAACCCCGCCCAACCCGGGGATCTGGCAGGCACTAGGACACAGGCAGCCCTCCACAGCCCCAACCTAGTGAGCTATGTGTGACATTACAGTAATGAAGTAGGCAGTGTTAACAAAGTGACTCTTTAAGTCACAAATGGCACCCTATTTCCTCCAGGAAGTGTTCACTTGGCTATTTTCCACATTCTGTTGTGTTACAGACAGAAATGTTTGTTACTGACTGGTCTACACACAAAACCCCATAATGTAAAAGTGGACATCTGTTTAGAAATTTTAAAATTAGAAATGTTTTAAAATGAAAAGCTGAAATGTCTTGAGTCAATAAGTATTCAACCCCTTTGTTGTGGCAAGCCTAAATAAGTTCAGGAGTACACACTTGCTTTAACAAGTCACGTAATAAATTGTATGGACTCACGCTGTGTGGCAAAACTAGTGTTGAACATAATTGTAATTTAAACACAGATTTAACCACAAAGACCAGGGATGTTTTCTATTGGTAGATGGGTAAAAAATAAAATAAATAGCAGACATTGAATATCCCTTTGAGCATGGTGGAGTTACTAACTTCACTTTGGATGATGTATCAATACACTCACTATAAAGATACAAGCGTCCTCCCTAACTCAGTTGCCGGAGAGGAAGGAAACTACTCAAGGATTTCACCATGAGGCCAATGGTGACTTTAAAACAGTTACAGAGTTTAATGGCTGTGATAGGAGAAAACTGAGGATGGATCAACAACATTGTAGTTACTCCACAATACGAACCTAAATGACAGAGTGAAAAGAATGAAGCTTGTACACAATAAAAATATTCCAAATCAGGCATCCTGTTTTCATCAAGGCACTAAAGTAATACTGCAAAAACTGTGGCAAAGCAATTCATTTTTTGTTCTGAATACGAAGTTTTATGTTTTGGGCAAATCCAATACAGCACATTACTGAGTACCACTCTCCGTATTTTAAAGCATAATGGCGTGTTATGGGTATGCTTGTAATCATTAAGGACTGGGGAGTTTTTCAGGATAAAAAATAAATGGAATGGAGCTACGCACAGGCAAAATCCTAGAGGAAAATCTGGTTCAGTCTGCTTTCCACCAAACACTGGGTGGTGAATTCACCTTTCAGCAGGAAATTAACCTAAAACACAAGACCAAATCTACACTACAGTTGCTTACCAAGAAGACAGTGAATGTTCCTGAGTGGAGCAGTTAGTTTTGACTTTAATCTACTTTAAGAAATCTATGGCCTGAAAATGGTTGTCTGACAATGACCTTCAACCAATCTGGCAGAGCTTGAAGAATTTTGAAAAGAATAATGGGCAAATGTTGCACAATCCAGGTGTGGAAAGCTCTTAGAGACGTGCCCAGAAAGACTCACAGCTGTAATCACTGCCAAAGGTGCTTCTACAAAGTATTGACTCAGGGGTGTGAATACTTAGTGTGTCAATGACATTTTTCTGCATTTCATTTTTTATTTTTTTTATTAGCAAACATTTCTAAAAACATATTTTCACTGTCGTTATGGGGTATTGTGTGTAGATGGGTAAGAAAAATGCATTTAATCCATTTTGAATTCAGGCTTTAATACGACAAAACGTGTAAAAAGTCAAGGTGTATGAGTACTTTCTGTGTATGAGTACTTCCTGTGTATGAGTACTTTCTGTGTATGAGTACTTTCTGTGTATGAGTACTTTCTGTGTATGAGTACTTTCTGTGTATGAGTACTTTCTGTGTATGAGTACTTTCTGTGTATGAGTACTTTCTGTGTATGAGTACTTCCTGTGTATGAGTACTTCCTGAAGGCAGCACTACGTTTGACCAAGGCCTGTGGGGAATACAGTACAGTAGGGATTAGTGTCACGCCCTGGCCTTAGTATTCTGTGTTTTCTTTATTATTTTGGTTAGGCTAGGGTGTGACATGGGTGATTTATGTGTCTTGTTTTGTCTAGGGGTTTTGTAGTCTATGGGGTTGTGTTCAGTTGAGTGTTCTAGGTAAGTCTATGGTTGCCTGGAGTGGTTCTCAATCAGAGGCAGGTGTTTATCGTTGTCTCTGATTGGGAACCATATTTAGGCAGCCATATTCTTTAGGTATCTTGTGGGTGATTGTTTCCTGTCTCTGTGTTCTCTGCACCAGTTAGGACTGTTTCGGTTTTGCCACGTTTTCTTATTTTGTATAGTGTTTATGTTTTCGTCTTTATTAAAGATGCTTAATAATAACCACGCTGCATTTTGGTCCTCCTCTCCTTCCCAGAAAGAAAATCGTTACAATTAGGGTGTGGTTTGGGACACAGCCTCTATACCTAAACGCCTCACGTGAGTTAGCTACTCAGATCATGGCTGACACACGCACACACACAGACATTACAAGCCAGTAACTGATCCTAGAAGTTTTAAATGGTCTTATTAGACAACATTGGTAAACCAAGATCCCTGTCTGCATAGGTCAATTCCCAAAACACTGCTATTTGAGGGTGCCTCGGCTCCGATGAGCCCCTCCCTGGAGCCGCACATGGAAAGCGCTAGAACATACCAGTACTGTAATGGCCTAACCTAACCTGCTATGCCTGTCCTTCCTGTCATAGTTGTTGGACTAAGGGGGAAGAGATACAGACAGACAGACAGACAGGAATAGGGAGTGATAGAGGAATAGGGAGTGATAGAGGAATAGGGAGTGATAGAGGAATAGGGAGTGATAGAGGAATAGGGAGTGATAGAGGAATAGGGAGTGACAGAGGAATAGGGAGTGATAGAGGAATAGGGAGTGATAGAGGAATAGGGAGTGATAGAGGAATAGGGAGTGATAGAGGAATAGGGAGTGATAGAGGAATAGGGAGTGATAGAGGAATAGGGAGTGATAGAGGAATAGGGAGTGACAGAGGAATAGGGAGTGATAGAGGTTGTGAAATAGGAATTAACCTTCTATCCCCGTTCTTCCTGTCTCCATGGTTGGGTTAACTATCTCCCTATTCAGACTTGCCATGATAAAAGGCGACCTAGCTACCATCGACCGGTCGTTGTCTCCATGGTTGGGTTAACTATCTCCCTATTCAGACTTGCCATGATAAAAGGCGACCTAGCTACCATCGACCGGTCGTTGTCTCCATGGTTGGGTTAACTATCTCCCTATTCAGACTTAAATATAACTCTATTTTCTTAAAACTGCATTGTTGGTTAAGGGCATGTAAGTAAGCATTTCACAGTAAGGTCTACTACACCTGTTGTATTTGGAGCATGTAACACATATCATTTTATTTCAATTGATATAACAAAAAACCCAGAGCAAAAACATATACATTATAATTCATAAAACTTTGACTACGAATCAGCTATTAAAGACGAGCAGAACCCACTGGATTCTCCAATTAACATTGAATGAATGAACGACAGGACAAAACACAAATCCTTCAACCCAAAGTATTGCCATGACTTTCCCTCCTGGGTGAGGATCAAAGACAGCCCCCCACCGGTCGTAAATGTTCCTGTCTGTGGCCCTTTGCAGTATGGAGAATGGAACGTCTGAGTGCTAAAACAGAGACTGCAGTATTTTAACATCAAGAGAATGGACATTGAAACAATATTTCTAACATAAATAAGGTGGAAAATGGTTGGTGGGGATCCAAACAATAACCATGTCAAGGGGATATAATGTCAATAGGAGATATAAGAAAACTCAGGAAATATTTTTGTTTTGTTGGCACAAAATGACCTCCGTGCTTCCATTCATTTTTTAAACCTGTACTGGGTTACTTTCAGATGAGTCCCGTGACAGTTCTGGGGGTCTTATTCGTGGCTGACTAATAGTAGTTTTGTCATGGTGCCCACACGTCAGCCTCTCTTACGTCATATCTTCCCTTTCCCGAGTCTCTGGGATTAGGGCCTGGTCTGGGGTGAGCAGTATGTCCTACTCTGTTGAAGTAGACATATTCATCGGTTGTCTGATGTCCAGAAGCTCTTTTCAGTCATAGGAAACGATAGCAGAAACATTAGGTACAAAAAAACTCTTAAGATCAGCCCAACATTTTTTTTAAATGCAGAATTGTAGAATCATCCGCACAATCGGACAGTTTTTTGTGTTTTGGGAACATATATTTTGTGATGTTCTCACCAGACATTTCCCACAACCTAATGAAGCATTCTGGGAACTTTTAAAGAACAGATTAAATGTGTTCTAAGAACATTCTAGTAACATCAGGTGAATGTTTCATGCATCCCCCTAAAAAGAAGCTTCGCAACTTGAACATTTTTGTGTTTCGGGCATATGTCTTTTGTGATGTCCCCACAATGTTCCCACAATCTAATGAAGCATTCTGGGAACCTTTAAATCAATTAGCAAAAACGAGTAGTCATTATGTATGTTTATCATGTATCATACATGTCATTTAGATGTTTATACTTTACAAACACACCTTTTATTTCTGTAGTTCTCGAAATCCACATATCGTAGACAAACATGTTTCAAATCTGTAGGTTTATCAAACGGTTAAGTGATTAAGCGTGTGTGACCAATGTGACCAATAGAGCCCGACACACAGACACAGAGATACTACTGCCTCCAGTCTTTCCTGCTCTATTTCCTGGATGATTGTGTGTAGAAGAAGAAGAAAGCAGTCATGTCTGAAAAGTGACAGTTAGATAAATGTAAGAGCGCTGTCATGGCAATGTGACAGTCAAGGCGATTACACTACAGAAGACGCAGGCAAACACACAACGAAACACAAACACTCGCGCAACAGTCATCACTGAGAGAAAGAGGGAGAGAGAGAGAGAGAGAGAGACCCCAATCCACAAAAGTGGAGACAAATTTGACCCCATTAACTACCATGGGATATGGGTCAACAGCAACCTTGGAAAATCCTCTAAATTATTTTTACCAGCATACTTGTACATTTCCTAAATGAAAACAATGTACTGAGCAAATGTCAAATGGTCTTTTTACTAAATTACCGTACAACAGGCCTCGTATTCACCCTACACACCCTAACTGGCAAACAAAAAACCTGTTTGCGAGAGTATTTGTGATTTGTTGTGTGGCGTGAGGGTCTGCTATACAAATTGATGGAATTGATGTTGGGTGAAAAACATACAACATTAAAACAACAAGTGTGAGGTTAAAATTGGCTGTTAATGATCTGAGATACGAGGCAAGAAGGGGCTTCTATGCCATCAAAAGGAACATCAAATTTGACATACCAATTAGGATCTGGCAAAAATACTTGAATCAGTTAATGAACCCATTGCCCGTTATGGTTGTGAGGTCTGTGGTCCGCTCACCAACTAAGAATTCACAAAATTGGACAAACACCAAATTGAGACTGCATGCAGAATTCTGCAAAAATATATTCTGTTTACAACGTAAAACACCAGAGCAGAATTTGGCCAATTCCCGCTAATTATCAAAATTCAGTAAAGAGAAATTAAATTCTTCAACCACCTAAAAGGAAGCGATTCCCAAACCTTCCATAACAAAGCCATCACCTACAGAGAGATGAACCTGGAGAAGAGTCCCCTAAGCAAGCTGGTCCTGGGGCTCTGTTCACAAACACACCCCACAGATCCACAGGACAGCAACACAATTAGACCTAACCAAATCATGAGAAAACAAAAAGATAATTACTTGACATATTGGAGAGAATTTACAAAAAACTGAGCAAAGTAGAATGCTATTTGGCCCTAGACAGAGAGTACACAGTGGTAGAATACCTGACCACTGTGACTGACCCAGGAAAGCTTTGACTATGTACAGACTCAGTGAGCATAGCCTTGCTATTGAGACAGACCTGGCTCTCAAGAGAAGACAGGCTCTGTGCACGATCTCCACAAAATGAGGTGGAAACTGAGCTGCACTTCCTAACCTCCTGACAAATGTATGACCATATTAGAGAGACATATTTCCCTCAGATTCCACAGACCCACAAAGAATTTGTAAACACATCCAATTTTGATAAACTCCCATGTCTTTTGGGTGAAATACCACAGTGTGCCATCACAGCAGCAAGATTTGTGACCTGTTGCCACAAGAACAAGAAAAGGTCAACCAGTGAAAAACAAACACCATTGTAAATGCAACCCATATTTATGCTCATTTATTTTCCCTTTTGTACTTTAACCATTTGCACATCGTTACAACACTGTTTATGGACATAATATGACATTTGAAATGTCTTTATTCTTTTGGAACTTTTGTGAGTGTAATGTTTACTGTCAATCTTCATGGTTTATTTCACTTTTGTTTATCCATTTCACTTCCTTTGGCAATTTAAACATATGTTTCCCTTGCCAATAAAGCCCCTTGAATTGAACTGAGAGGAAGATATATTTAAAAAGAGAGAGGTGGGGTTGGTGGCGCTACTACATTTCTTCTTGTTAGTAAGCTCCATATAAGGATCCCTGTTTTATTAATTTATTTAACTAGGCAAGTCAGTTAAGAACAAATTCTCAGTTACATTGATGGCCTACCCCAGCCCATATGACACTGGGCCAATTGTGCACCGCCCTATGGGACTCCCAATCACAGGTGCTTGTGATACAACCTTGAATTGAACCAGGGTCTGTGAGACGCCTCTAGCACTGAGATGCAGTGCCTTAGACCGCTGCGCCACTTGGGAGCCCTGAGTAGTCACTGGGGGATCCTAAAAAAAATCCTCAAACAATACCAAATACTGGGGCATAACATTCATCCCAAATGACACCCTATTCTCTTATATAGTGCACTAATATTGACCAGGGCCCATAGAGCTCTGGACAGGAGTAGTATACCATTTAGGGAATAGTGTGCCATTTGGTAAATATTTATACCTTGGTAGCTCCATTGGACTGGGCTCAGTCACATCCCAATCATGACCGCTTTTACTGTAAAAATGGCCACATAAAGAGACAAATATATACAAATAAACATGGAATAAACGTCTACTTTCTACGGAGCACACATCCGGTGAATGGTGGACATGTGAGGCCCGAACCGCAATGGGTGGAGCTTGGTGGATATTTGTCCCGCCCTCCAAACTCCGTAGTGACGTAATGGAGGGGGCGTGTGCTGGGACGTTTCCACTAGTTACCACAGCCACAAAGCCTGAATTGGCTTATCGTAAAAGTTAATGAAAACTAAAATTAGAAGGAAAAAAAAAATCGCTTTTTTGATGTTAATTTAACGTTAGGCATAAGGTTAGCAGTGTGGTTAAGGTTAGGGTTAGGTTAAAATAAAATAAAATTTGAAGAAGATACATGTTAGAAATAGGCGGGGTTTATGACTTTGTGGCTGTGATAACTAGTGTCGCAGAAGGAGCACGTCAGACTGCATAAAGGGAATACATGCATCGGGAGAGACGTCGTAGCTAGATATTTCTAACTATTCAAGACCTGTCATAGTCGTCTCGAAACTCAAGTAAGTAGCAAAATAACAGTCTTTAGACAGTATTTATGTGATATTGAGTTTAGCCGATTGCAGTTTTATAGGTAATTTCTATCTAGTTAAAAGGCTACCTACTGTAGCTAGCTAGCCTCCCGGACTACTAGAGGTTGACTTGGCCTCTTCGTTCGTTGTTTCAATATTATCAGGCAGAAGTTACAAGTGAACTGTGTTTAGACTGCATGCAATAATGAATGAATGTTGCTGTGTTGTCAGAGACGATGCACATTATCTAGCTAAGTATTGGTTGGATTTAGCCACTAGAAAGATAGCGCCTGGCTTGACAACACAGTCCAGGGGGCGTCTGCATTTTGTTGTTGTTTTTAACAAACAATTGTACGTAGGAGGTTTCATGGTTTAGTTATATAATCCCTTTTTTACATAAAAAAATATTTGATCTAATTGTCATTTTTGGTACCCCAAAAAAATCTAACATTTTATAATAAATAAAACACTAATATATATATCTTGATTAGACAAGTTTTCACCCCCTAACACAATAGATGTTAGAAGCACCTTTGGCAGCGATTAGCTGTCAGCCTTGCATTGTACAATATTTGATTATTATTATTAGAGTTCTTCAAGCTCTGTCAAGTTGGTTGTTGATCATCGCAAGAAAGATATTTTCAAGTCTTGCTGTAGATTTTTCAAGATGATTTTTAAGTCATACTTGTAACTAGGCCCTTGTGGTTTAGGTTATTGTTCTGCTGAAAGGTGAATTCATCTTCCAGTGTCTGCTGGAAAGGTTTTCCTCCAGGACTTGGCATGTGCTTAGCTCTATTCCGTTCTTTTTTTATCCCCCAAAAAGGCTTGAAAATATATAGTGGTACTCAGTGATGTGTTAAGTTTGATGCTTTGTATTCAGGACAAAAAGGTAATTTCTTAGCCGCATTTCTTGCAGTATTACTTAAGTGCCTTGTTGCAAACAGCATGGATGTTTTGCAATATTTTTTGTTCTGTACAGGCTTCTGTCTTTACACTCTGTCATTTTACATTAGTATAGTGGAGAAACTACAAGGTTGTTGATCCATCCTCAGTTTTCTCCTATCACAGCCATTAAACTCTAACTGTTTTAAAGTCATCATTGGCCTCATGGTGAAATCCGTGAGTGGTTTCCTTCCTCTCCGGCAACTGAGTTAAGACGCCTGTGTATTGACACATCATCCACAGCCTACTTAATAACTTCACCATACTTAGGGATATTCTGCAAGTTTTTTTTTTTTTGGGGGGGGGGTTCTACCAATAGGTGACCTGCTTTGTGAGGCATTGCAAGACTTCACTGGTCTTTGGTTGAATCTGTGCTTGAAATTCAATACTCGATTGAGGGACCATAAAGATAACTTTGTTTTGCGGGTTACAGAGATGGGCTAGTCATTCAATAATTATATATTATCTATTATTTAACACAGGATGAGTCCATGTAACAAATATTATGTGATTTGTTAAGTACATTTTTACTCTTGAACTTATTTAGGTTTGTCATAACAAAGGGGTTGAATACTTATTGACTGAAGACATTTCAGCTTTTTGTTTTTTAGTGGTTCAGCAATGGGAGGGCCTGGGAGGGCTTTATTGCATACAGAAATACTCCTCAGCAGCCCTCCTCCCTCTCCTCAGACGATCCCGCAGGTGAAGAAGCCGGCTGTGGAGGTGCTGGGCTGGCTTGGTTACACCTGGTCTGCGGTTGTGAGCCCGGTTGGATGTACTGCCAAATTCTCTAAAACAGAGTTTGAGGTGGCTTATGGTAGAGGAATGAACATATTAAATGATCTGGCAACAGCTCTGTTGCACATTCCTGCAGTCAGCATGCCACTTGCACACACCCTCTACTTGAGACATCTGTGGCAATGTGTTGTGACTAAACTGCACATTTTTAGAGCAGCCCTTTGTCCCCAGCACAAGGCACCTGTGTAAAGATCATGCTGTTTAATCAGCTTCTTGATATGCCACACCTGTCAGGGGGATGGCTGATGAGAAATGCCCACCAACAGGGATGTAAGCACTTTTTTTTCACACTATTTCAGCGAAATAAGCTTTTTGTTTATATGGAACATTTCTGGGCTCTTTTATTTCAGCTCATGAAATGTGGCACCAACACTTTACATGTTGCATTTATATTTCTGTTCAGTAATACAAACACAATTCCACTTTGACATAATGTGGTATTTTTGTTTAGATCAGTGACACCAAATATACATTTTAATCAGAGGAATGTTTCCTCTTAAGGTGCTGACCTCTACGAGCCAGAATGTTGAATAAAATGTATTATTTTAAATAACATACTTTACCGGTTGTCCTATACAGTTCACCTTTTTTGGAGGAATGTAAGATGAATTATAATTACGACTTATAATGTAAGATGACTTATAATGTAAGATGAATTATAATTACGTCACCTTTTCAAAGGGCTGGTAAATGCATTCAGATTCTGATCACCTGAAGTATTATCACAAGATGAAAATACTATCTGAGCTTGTTGACATGGTTCAGGTGATATGAATGCACCATCGCTTTTGAAAAGTTGATGTAATTATACTTTTCTGTGGATATCTTTTACATTTTTTTTTTTTTACATGTATAAAAGGTGCCGGGAAAATGTTTGAATTATTACCTTTTTATTTTACTAGGCAAATCAGTTAAAGAACAAATTCTTATTTTCAATGACGGCCTAGGAACAGTGGGTTAACTGCCTGTTCAGGGGCAGAACGACAGATTTGTACCTTGTCAGCTCTGGGGTTTGAACTTGCAACCTTGCGGTTACTAGTCCAATGCTCTAACCACTAGGCTACCTGCCGCCCCTACACTCTAACCACTAGGCTACCCTGCCGCCCCTACACTCTAACCACTAGGCTACCTGCCGTCCCTACACTCTAACCACTAGGCTACCTGCCGCCCCTACACTTTAACCACTAGGCTACCTGTTTGTCCCTACACTCTAACCACTAGGCTACCTGCCGCCCCAGTGGGTTAACTCTAACCACTAGGCTACCTGCCGCCCCTACACTCTAACACACTATGCTACCTGCCGCCCCTACACTCTAACCACTAGGCTACCTGCGCCCTACACTCTAACCACTAGGCTACCTGCCGTCCCTACACTCTAACCACTAGGCTACCTGCCGTCACTACACTCTAACCACTAGGCTACCTGCCGCCCCTACACTCTAACCACTAGGCTACCTACCGCCACTACACTCTAACCACTAGGCTATCTGCCTCCCCTACACTCTAACCACTAGGCTACCCTGCCGCCCCTACACTCTAACCACTAGGCTACCCTGCCGCCCCTACACTCTAACCACTAGGCTACCCTGCCGCCCTACACTCTAACCACTAGGCTACCCTGCCGCCCCTACACTCTAACCACTAGGCTACCTGCCGTCCCTACACTCTAACCACTAGGCTACCCTGCCGCCCCTACACTCTAACCACTAGGCTACCCTGCCGCCCCTACACTCTAACCACTAGGCTACCCTAGTGGTTAGAGCACCAAATATCTTAGTTTGGCAGCCAGCCGACGCACAAGGAAGGCTTTACTGAGCCACACGGGACAGCAGCAGTTAGTAGCAAGGCCGGCGCGCGTTGCGGTGAAGGCCGGCGCGCGTTGCGGTGAAGGCCGGCGCGCGTTGCGGTGAAGGCCGGCGCGCGTTGCGGTGAAGGCCGGCGCGCGTTGCGGTGAAGGCCGGCGCGCGTTGCGGTGAAGGCCGGCGCGCGTTGCGGTGAAGGCCGGCGCGCGTTGCGGTGAAGGCCGGCGCGCGTTGCGGTGAAGGCCGGCGCGCGCGTAGGAGTAGGCCTAGCGGGAGGATCTAGAGGTAATGGGGGAGGAATGTTTTTTAAAGAGTAATTCTTGGATTCCCTGAACCCATTGGTCTGGTAGAGAAGGGCTCTAGCAGAACGATGAAGGAAGTAGTGCCCTGTGTGTATACACACACACCACACACACACACACACACACAGAATCCTGGCAGGATGAAAACAGGTAGTATGCATGGCCCCAGTCGGTTAAAAATAATTGCCCCACAATACAGCTCTGAGCTCCCATCCTGATGGGGATTTCACAGATCAAGTGTAAAAGCTCTCTTGTTAAAATATTATTTTCCACCACACACATTTCCTAAAGCCCAGGTGTGCTACGCTCACAGCAAACAGGCTCACAGCAAACTGGTGTCCTATGAGGAGTTGAGAGGATAAACTGCTGTGTGTGCATGTCTGTCTGTTTTGTTTGTGTGTGTCTGTCTGGCTTCTTGACATTCCTGTCAGCATCGCCTCTGGACCCCAGCCACGCAGAAAGGCTAACTTGCTCTCTTAAAAAAAAAAAAAAAATGTTTTATTATGTTGCTAGGTGACAAACCATAACATGAGATGTGCTTGTCATTTCCGTTGGACAGGATATTTCAGGGTCTCTTGTGCTGGTGCTAATATATAAGCTCTATTGCTTATTAAATCCCCATTACTGGTTTGATGCTCTGTTGGTGAAGGAGCTCTATGGACCATGTCCCAAATAGAGCCCTATTCCCTATGCAGTGCATTACTGGTTTGATGCTCTGTCGGTGAGGGCGCTCTATGGACCATGTCCCAAATAGAGTCCTATTCCCTATGCAGTGCATTACTGGAGGGCCCATAGTGCTCTGGTCAAAATTAATGCACTATGTACAGTTGAAGTCGAATGTTTACATACACCATAGCCAAGTAAATTTATGCTCAGTTTTTCACAGTTCCTGACACTTTAATCCTAAAATTCCCTGTCTTAGGTCAGTTAGGATCACCACTTTATTTTAAGAATGTGAAATGTCAGAATAATAGTAGTGATTAATTTCAGCTTTTATTTCTTTCATCACATTCCAAGTGGGTCAGAAATTGCTTAACTTGGGTCAAATGTTTCGGGTAGCCTTCCACAAGCTTCCCACAATAAGTTTGGTGAATTTTGGTCTATTCATCCTGACAGAGCTGGTGTAACTGAGTCAGGTATGTAGGCCTCCTTGCTAGCACACAATTTTTCAGTTCTGCCCACAAATTTTCTATAGGATTGAATATATCCACATAATTTTTTGCCTCATGATGCCATCTATTTTGTGAAGTGCACCAGTCCCTCCTTCAGCAAAGCACCTCCACAACATGATGCTGCCACCCCCTGTGCTTCACGTTTGGGATGGTGGTCTTTGGCTTGCAAGCCTCCCCCTTTTTCCTCCAAACATAACGATGGTCATTATGGCCAAATTGTTATATTTGTGTTTCATCAGACCAGAGGACATTTCTCCAAAAAGTACGACCTTTGTCCTCATGTGCAGTTGCAAACCGTAGTCTGACTTTTTAATGGCGGTTTTGGAGCAGTGGCTTCTCCCTTGCTGAGCGGCCTTTCAGGTTATGTCGATATAGGACTCGTTTAACTGTGGATAGAGATACTTTTGTGCCCGTTTCCTCCAGCATCTTCACAAGGTCCTTTGCTGCTGTTCTGGGATTGATTTGCTCTTTTTGCACCAAAGTACGTTCATCTCTAGGAGACAGAACGAGTCTCCTTCCTGAGCGGTATGGCGGCTGCGTGGTCCCATGGTGTTTATACTTGCATACTATTGTTTGTACAGATGAATGTGGTACCTTCAGGCGTTTGGAAATTGCTCCCAACAATGAACCAGACTTCAATTGTTTTTCTGAGGTCTTGGCTGATTTCTTTTGATTTTCCCATGATGACAAGCAAAGAAGCACTGAGTTTGAAGGTAGGCCTTGAAATACATCCACAGGTACACCTCCAATTGACTCAAATGATGTCAATTAGCCTATCAGAAGCTTCTAAAGCTATGACATTTAATGAAATTTTCCAAGCTGTTTTCCAAGCAGTCAACTTGGTGTATGTAAAATTGTGATACATTGAATTATAAGTGAAATAATCTGTCTGTAAACAATTGTTGGAAAAATGACTTGTGTCATGCACAAAGTAGGTGTCCTAACCGACTTGCCAAAACTATAGTTTGTTAACAAGAAATTTGTGGAGTGGTTAAAAAACGAGTTTTAATGACTCCAACCTAAGTGTATGTAGACTAGTTTTAATGACTCCAACCTAAGTGTATGTAGACTAGTTTTAATGACTCCAACCTAAGTGTATGTAGACTAGTTTTAATGACTCCAACCTAAGTGTATGTAGACTAGTTTTAATGACTCCAACCTAAGTGTATGTAGACTAGTTTTAATGACTCCAACCTAAGTGTATGTAAACTTCAGACTTTAACAGTAGTTCTATCTTGGATGTCTCTGTAGCTGGAAGACGGCTGCTATAGTCGACTCAACGACATTCAGCCAGGAATGACTTTTTCTTTTCTTGAAGGGATGGTCGTATGGCCGGTACGTGATTAAGCAGTAAAGTCTGAGGGGGTGTGGTATATGGCCCAATATTCCACTGCTAAGAGCTGTTTTTATATATGACGCAACGCGGAGTGCCTGGACACAGCCCTTAGCCCTATATTGGCCATATACCACAAACCCAGAGGTGCCTTATTGCTATTTTATAAGCTGGTTACCAGCTTGATTAGAACAGTAAATAAATGTGTTGTCATACTCATGATATATGGTCTGATATACCACGGCTGTCAGCCAATCAGCATTCAGGGCTGGAACCACCCAGTTTTATAATTACAAAATAATTTGCATATTGACTGCAAGATGCCCAATCAGGGGCCTCCCCAGTGGTGCAGTGGTCTAAGGCCTGGACTCGAACTAGGATGTAGGGGCGCACACTTGGCCCAGCGTCATCCAGGTTAGGGGATGGTTTGTCCGGCCAGGATGTCCTTGTCCCACTGCGCATCCTAGGATCTGTTATAGTAGCAGGAACACAAGGCCTGCTGGGGTAGGGAGAGGATATACCGGGCACATGCACACTGACGCGGTCGCACCTTGTTTCCTCTGACACATTGGTGCGGCTGGCTTCCGGGTTAAGAGGGTGTTGTGTCAAGAAGCAGTGCGTCTTGGTTGGGTTGCGTTTCGGATGACGCACAGCTCTCGACCTTGGCCTCTCCCGAGTTCATACGGGAGTTGCAACGATGGGACAAGACTGTAACTACCAATTGGCTATCACAAAATTGTGTAGAAAAAAGGGGTAAAAAAACAAATTAGAAGCCCAAACCGATTTTTATTTGACTAAAACATAATTTCAAACCTTGCTTAAATTTGTATCGGATCACGTCTCTCCGTGTGGGAATACTTTGGAACAGATTTCTTAAAACCTCTTATGGATCTGACCCTTTTTTTTCCTCTTCAGTTTTCGCCTAAAATGACACCCAAATCGAACTGCCTGTAGCTCAGGAGCTGAAGCAAGGAAATACATATTCTTGATACTATTTGAAAGGAAACAATTAAGTTTTTCGGAAATGTGAAGTCAATGTAGGAGAAGATAGTACATTAGATCTGGTAAAAGAGAATTCAAAGGAAAAAAACATCTGTTTTAAAGTACCTTCATTGACATACAAGAGAAAGTCCATAATGTATTATTCCAGCCCAGGTGCAATTTAGATTTTGGCCACTTGATGGCAGCAGTGTATGTGCAAAGCTTTAGACTGATCCAATGAACCATTCAATGTCTGTTCAAAATGTTGTATCAAGACTACCCAAATGTGCCTAATTGTTTAAAAAAAATACATTTAAGTTCATAATTGTGCACTCTCGTCAAACAATGGCATGGTATTCTTTCACTGTTATAGTTACTGTAAATTGGACAGTGCAGTTAGATTAACAAGAATTTAAGCTTTCTGCTTTCTTTAAGCTTTCTTTCATATCAGACATGTCTATGTCCTGGGACTTTTTTGGGTTACTTACAACCTCATGCTAATCACATTAGCCTACATTAGTTCAACCGTCCTGCCGGTGGGATCCCGATCCTCTCCCTACCCCAGCAGGCCTTGTGTTCCTGCTACTATAGCAGATCCTCTCCCTACCCCACCGGGCCATGTGTCCCTGCTACTATAGTAGATCCTACCCCACCAGGCCTTGTGGCCCTGCTACTATAGTAGATCCTACCCCACCAGGCCTTGTGGCCCTGCTACTATAGTAGATCCTCACCTGTCTCTCTGTCCTGTTTAAACAGCACCTCTCCTAATGCCCTTAGACCCTGTCCCCGTTATCATGGACTACCGGTCGTCCAATTAGCATATTCTGCGTGGTTGTTATTATAATTTTTCTTCTTCTGCTGAATCAGTGAGTGTGACAGTCAGGGCCTGGATCGGTAATGGAATATCGACAGGTGGCTTCGACCTCGGAGGGCATGATGCATTGAGGAGGGTGTGTGTGTGTGTGTGTGTGTGTGTGTGTGTGTGTGTGTGTGTCACGAATAAACCTCTCCACCCGTGGGTCTGTGTATAGATCACAGGAATACTGGAGCCACAGAGACATCACAAGGGGGACCTCTCTTTTAATTGTTAATCATCTTTCCGTGACACCGGAACAAATTTTAAATGAGTCATGTTCCAAATGAAGTTTTAGAGATTTAGCCTAGCCCAAGCACTGTTACGAATTGGTTTGCTGTGACCTGACCACCAGCTCATCTAAAGGTTTGGCTGCAATCCCAAACGGCTCCCTAATATAGGCAACTACTTTTCACCAGAGGCGTATCGGGAGCCATTGGGATACATTCTTTCACCTGTGTTGTTTCATTTAAATTGATAAGGAATCCAGTACATTATTTTAAAAAGCTATTGGCAGGGTAGCCTAGTGGTTAGAGCGTTGGACTAGTAACTGGAAGGTTGCAAGTTCAAACCCCCTACCTGACAAGGCACAAATCTGTCGTTCTGCCCCTGAACAAGGCAGTTAACCCACTGTTCCTAGGCCGTCATTGAAAATAAGAAATTGTTCTTAACTGACTTGCCTAGTTAAATAAAGGTAAAAAAAATTTAAAAAAAGCAATTGATTGGCTAGCAAAGGCAAAAGGGTTGGTATTGTGTGTCAAATTTAATTTGTCACGTATTGTAAACATATGTAGACTAACCGTGATTGGCTTATTTAAGGGCCCTTCCCGACAATGCAGGGGGACAAAACTGACATCACAACTATGAAATGTTGTTGTTTCTTATGGTAACCAAAAAAAGTGTTATACAAATCAAAATATAGTTTATATTTGAGATTCTTTAAAGTAGCCTCCCATTGCCTTGACAGCTTGGTCTTCTCTCAACCAGCTTCACCTGGAATGTTTTACATTTTTTATTGTAGGTAGGGGTAAAGTGACTGGGCAACAGGATGATATTTTCGGTCATAGGAAACGATGGCAAAAACATGATGCAAAACCTGCTGGTGAAACCTGTGCAAAATTCGGCGCAAATGTTTAAAAAAACGTTTTATGCACAATAGCAGAATTGTTCAAGAGCCTATAAAACAGCTGCTATTCCCTCTAGCACCACTCTTTTAGTGTGTGTGTTAACTCTGCACAAAGTAATGCCACCACTGTAGAACACGTGTTTTTTTTAAGGTTCTTTTTAGACGGTTAATTAGTTTCTGGAAGAAATGTTTCTAAATCCTGACCCCCAGGGCAAAGCGGGGATGGGGGGATGGGGTGCTGTGTCGCAGTCATAGGCCCAGAAGACATTTTTCGGAGGGGAGTCAACGTGTACACGAAGGCCAGAGGACTTTATTTTTAGGTTCTATTATATTCATCTGTTAATTCTGGTGGAGGAGCATGTGCTGCGGGGAGATGGGGATATGGTGTGTCGCAGTACTAGGCCCAGCGCAGTTGGCACCAATAAATCTATGCTTGGTACACCACGTGGCTTTCAAACGCAAAGGACTGTCTGCTATGAATATCCCACTTCATTGTTGACAGATTTTATTTGATGAATAATGAGCAATTCATTTGACAACTTTTTAGATGGGATGAGTAGCAGTTACGGCTCTCTGATGGGATTATGAGTAGCAGTTACGGCTCTCTGATGGGATTATGAGTAGCAGTTACGGCTCTCTGATGGGATTATGAGTAGCAGTTACAGCTCTCTGGTGGGATTATGAGTAGCAGTTACAGCTCTCTGATGGGATTATGAGTAGCAGTTACAGCTCTCTGGTGGGATTATGAGTAGCAGTTACAGCTCTCTGGTGGGATTATGAGTAGCAGTTACGGCTCTCTGATGGGATTATGAGTAGCAGTTACGGCTCTCTGATGGGATTATGAGTAGCAGTTACAGCTCTCTGATGGGATTATGAGTAGCAGTTACAGCTCTCTGGTGGGATTATGAGTAGTAGTTACGGCTCTCTGGTGGGATTATGAGTAGCAGTTACGGCTCTCTGATGGGATTATGAGTAGCAGTTACAGCTCTCTGGTTGGATTATGAGTAGCAGTTACGGCTCTCTGATGGGATTATGAGTTGCAGCTCTCTGATGGGATTATGAGTAGCAGTTACGGCTCTCTGATGGGATTATGAGTAGCAGTTACGGCTCTCTGATGGGATTATGAGTAGCAGTTACGGCTCTCTGATGGGATTATGAGTAGCAGTTACGGCTCTCTGATGGGATTATGAGTAGCAGTTACGGCTCTCTGATGGGATTATGAGTAGCAGTTACGGCTCTCTGATGGGATTATGAGTAGCAGTTACGGCTCTCTGATGGGATTATGAGTAGCAGTTACAGCTCTCTGGTTGGGATTATGAGTAGCAGTTACGGCTCTCTGATGGGATTATGAGTTGCAGCTCTCTGATGGGATTATGAGTAGCAGTTACGGCTCTCTGATGGGATTATGAGTAGCAGTTACGGCTCTCTGATGGGATTATGAGTAGCAGTTACGGCTCTCTGATGGGATTATGAGTTGCAGCTCTCTGATGGGATTATGAGTAGCAGTTACGGCTCTCTGATGGGATTATGAGTAGCAGTTACGGCTCTCTGATGGGATTATGAGTAGCAGTTACGGCTCTCTGGTGGGATTATGAGTAGTAGTTACAGCTCTCTGGTGGGATTATGAGTAGCAGTTACGGCTCTGGTTGGATTATGAGTAGCAGTTACGGCTCTCTGATGGGATTATGAGTAGCAGTTACGGCTCTCTGATGGGATTATGAGTAGCAGTTACAGCTCTCTGATGGGATTATGAGTAGCAGTTACAGCTCTCTGATGGGATTATGAGTAGCAGTTACAGCTCTCTGGTTGGATTATGAGTAGCAGTTACGGCTCTCTGATGGGATTATGAGTTGCAGCTCTCTGATGGGATTATGAGTAGCAGTTACGGCTCTCTGATGGGATTATGAGTAGCAATTACGGCTCTCTGATGGGATTATGAGTTGCAGCTCTCTGATGGGATTATGAGTAGCAGTTACAGCTCTCTGATGGGATTATGAGTAGCAGTTACAGCTCTCTGATGGGATTATGAGTAGCAGTTACAGCTCTCTGATGGGATTATGAGTAGCAGTTACGGCTCTCTGATGGGATTATGAGTAGCTCTCTGAGGGATTATGAGCTCTCTGATGGGATTATGAGTAGCAGTTACAGCTCTCTGGTTGGATTATGAGTAGCAGTTACGGCTCTCTGATGGGATTATGAGTAGCAGTTACGGCTCTCTGGTTGGATTATGAGTAGCAGTTACGGCTCTCTGATGGGATTATGAGTTGCAGCTCTCTGATGGGATTATGAGTAGCAGTTACGGCTCTCTGATGGGATTATGAGTAGCATTATGAGTAGCAGTTACGGCTCTCTGATGGGATTATGAGTAGCAGTTACGGCTCTCTGATGGGATTATGAGTAGCATGGGATTATGTTACGGCTCTCTGATGGGATTATGAGTAGCAGTTACAGCTCTCTGATGGGATTATGAGTAGCAGTTACAGCTCTCTGATGGGATTATGAGTAGCAGTTACGGCTCTCTGATGGGATTATGAGTAGCAGTTACGGCTCTCTGATGGGATTATGAGTAGCAGTTACAGCTCTCTGATGGGATTATGAGTAGCAGTTACGGCTCTCTGATGGGATTATGAGTAGCAGTTACGGCTCTCTGATGGGATTATGAGTAGCAGTTACAGCTCTCTGGTGGGATTATGAGTAGCAGTTACGGCTCTCTGATGGGATTATGAGTAGCAGTTACAGCTCTCTGATGGGATTATGAGTAGCAGTTACGGCTCTCTGATGGGATTATGAGTAGCAGTTACGGCTCTCTGATGGGATTATGTTTCAAAGTCTTTGGATGTGTTTAGTCATATACAGCTATTTGGGGAATAGTGTCTTTTTAAATATATTCCCCCCCAAAAAATGTATTGTAAAGACCTACCTTTCTATTTCTGGTGTGTCCATGACATTTGATAAACATTTAACAATGTTACAAGTCACATCTCCATGTGAGAGAAATTCGTGCACCTCTCGTTTACATTTCTCGCTCTCTCGCTCTCTCCAGAATGTACCGCTTGCGGGCGTTGTCGGCGGTAGCATTGGGGCTGGTGCAGTTGTCACGTCGTTACCAGGGTGAGGCTGTGAGGGGCGGGGCCAGTAAGAGGAGACTGATGCTAGCAGCTCTGGCGGGCGTGACCGGGGCCTCAGCCAGCGCTGGACTGCTCTGGACCAGGTATGCACACACACACACACACGTGTGACTTCTTGACCTCTACACTATCTGATTATAACTCATGTGGTGATCTGTGTTTTGGGTCAATTCTATTTCAATTCAACATTTTGTTATTTAGCACACTCTCTTATCCAGAGTAATTTACAGTTAGTGCATTGGTCTTAAGATAGCTAGGTGGGACAACCACATATCAGGTATAGCTACATGGAGGAAAAATGCACTTACTATCAGTAAAGTCAGACTGGGGGGTTTAGAAGAGCTGCCCCCCCCCGTAGGAGTGGGACGGCCAAGAGACCAGAGGTGGCAGAGCGGAGACCAACTCAGGTTAGGGTGTAGGGTTTGAGCGTAGCCTGAAGGTAGGGAGGGGGCAGTTCCTCTTGCTGTTCCGTCGGGAAGCAACAAGGTCTTGTAGTGGATGTGAGCTTCAACTGGAAGTCAGTGGAGTGTGAGGAGGAGCGGGTAGACATGGGAGAACTCAGAGAGGTTGAATAGCAGGCGGGCTGCTGCATTCTGGATCAATTGCAGAGGTTTGATGGCACAAGTGGGGGAGCCCAGCCAACAGCGAGTTGCAGAATTCCAGATGGGCGAGGACAAGTTCCTGGATTTGGACCTGCGCTGCTTCCTGTGTGCGGTAGTGTCGTACTATACGGATGTTGTTGAGCATGAACCTGCAGGAGCAGGAAGGTTGCGAGTTCGAATCCCCGAGCTGACGAGGTACAAATCTGTCTTTCTGCCCCTGAACAAGGCAGTTAACCCACTGTTCCCAGACCAGTTAAACCCACTGTTCCCAGACCAGTTAACCCCACTGTTCCCAGACCAGTTAACCCCACTGTTCCCAGACCAGTTAACCCCACTGTTCCCAGACCAGTTAACCCCACTGTTCCCAGACCAGTTAACCCCACTGTTCCCAGACCAGTTAACCCCACTGTTCCCAGACCAGTTAACCCCACTGTTCCCAGACCAGTTAACCCCACTGTTCCCAGACCAGTTAACCCCACTGTTCCCAGACCAGTTAACCCCACTGTTCCCAGACCAGTTAACCCCACTGTTCCCAGACCAGTTAACCCCACTGTTCCCAGACCAGTTAACCCCACTGTTCCCAGACCAGTTAACCCCACTGTTCCCAGACCAGTTAACCCCACTGTTCCCAGACCAGTTAACCCCACTGTTCCCAGACCAGTTAACCCCACTGTTCCCAGACCAGTTAACCCCACTGTTCCCAGACCAGTTAACCCCACTGTTCCCAGACCAGTTAACCCCACTGTTCCCAGACCAGTTAACCCCACTGTTCCCAGACCAGTTAACCCCACTGTTCCCAGACCAGTTAACCCCACTGTTCAGAGGCCGTCATTGGAAATAAGAATTAGTTCTTAACTGACTTGTTAAATAAAAGGTTCAATAAAGGTTAAAAAAAATAAAAGGAGCGGGGTCACTGCTTTAATGTCTGCAGAGAACGGGGTGTTGTCCAGTGTCACACCAATGTTCTTTGCACTCTGGGAGGGCGACACTGGAGTGGCGAAGGTGTTTGTTGTGGGTAGGCCTTCCCCCGGGAGGTAGAGCAGCTTGAGTTCGAGGTGGTGGGCCGACATCCAGGTTGCGATATCTGCCAGGCACGCAGAGCTGCATGTCGCCATCTGAGTGTCAGAAGAGGGGGGGAGGAGAGAAGTAGTGGAGTGTCATCTGCATAGTAATGATCGGAGAGACAATGTGAGGATATGACTGAGCTGAGTGACTTGGTGTATAGAGAGAAGAGGGCCTAGAACCGAGCCTTGGGGTACACCAGCAGTGTGTGTGTGGTCCAGACACAGATCCTGTGGTAGGAGCAGCCTGCCAGGTACGATGTAGAGTCTGCAGCGTCTGAGACGTCCAGCCCTGAGAGGGTGGAGAGGAGGATCTGATAGAGCCTGAGACGTCCAGCGCTGAGAGGGTGGAGAGGAGGATCTGATAGGGGCTGGACATCTCAGGCTCTGAGAGGGTGGAGAGGAGGACCTGATCTGGTTGTGTCGAAGGCAGCGGATAGCTGTTCAGACCTCACTAGTCGCAGGATGTCATCTGGTGAGGAAGAGGTCAAAGCGTAGCGTCGTTCTGTGTGATTGAGACCAGTGGACTCAATAGGCTGAGTGGATGAGGAGCAGATGTCGTCAACCTTTTTTCTTTGAACGTGATTGAGAAAGTCGTCCGCAAGAGGGAGAAGGTGGAAAATAGTTTCCTGGGGTTCGAGGCAGAAGCTTTAAATTAGTGTTAGAAATTGGCTTTAGCAGTGGATACAGAGGAAGAGAAGGATAAAAGGATGATGGGTCCTCCGGAAGTTTAGTTTTTCCTCCGTTTTCACTCAGTTGCTCGCAGCCCTGTTTTGTAACCTAGCAATGAGTCACGCAGCCACAGAGCAGGATGGGAGGGCCGGCACGGCCAGGAGGGAAAGGGGACAGTACGAGTCATAGTATGCGGAAAGGGAGGATAGTTGGGTCGAAGAGACAGACTCGGGAGACAGGAGGATTTATCAGAAGGGAGAGATTGAAGATTGCAACGGTGCATGAACATCTGGGTATGGGGTATGGTCTGATTGGCTAAGGTTGGAGGAGAGGGAGACAGAAAAGGGAACAAAGTAGTGATTAGAGACCTGGAGGGGGGTCACAGTGAGATTAGTAGGAGAAAAGAGACCTGGAGGGGGGTTACAGTGAGATTAGTAGAACAGAGACTACTACTACTACGCTCCCTCAGGTCATGACCATCTCACTGCTACTATTACTACTACTACACTCACTAAGGTCATGACCATCTCACTACTACTACTACTACAACACTCCCTCAGGGCATGACCATCTCACTACTACTACTACTACTACTACACCACAACACTCACTCCCTCAGGTCTCTATCTGAACTCTGTTTGCAGCTGGTCTGTGGGCTCAAATCACAAACGCTTTGAACATAGTGGAGTTCCTTTTTTAATCTGCTTCCTGTATTTACTTCCTGTGTTTTCTTCCTGTGTAAACCCAGAGTCTACGCAGACGCCGGGCCATCCGTCGAGCACGACGAACATCCCGAGGTAAAGGAGGCGGGGTTTGTGAAAGAGGAAGAGTCAGAGGCTGAGAGTTCGGTGGAGGCCAGCGATGGCGAGGAGGGAGGAGCGGATGGAAAGAAGAAGAAACCACGATCGGGATTCCGTGACCGCAAGGTAATCAATAAACTATGACAACCCACAGCCATTCCCACAGACACAATCAGTCCCTCAGGGCATTAGCATCTCACTACTACTACTACTGCTACAATCAGTCCACACACACTCGCAGGCATCTCTCCACTCTCTTTGTCTCGCCACTCTCTTTGTCTCGCCACTCTCTTTGTCTCTCCACTCTCTTTGTCTCTCCACTCTCTTTGTCTCTCCACTCTCTTTGTCTCTCCACTCTCTTTGTCTCTCCACTCTCTTTGTCTCTCCACTCTCTTTGTCTCTCCACTCTCTTTGTCTCTCCACTCTCTTTGTCTCTCCACTCTCTTTGTCTCGCCACTCTCTTTGTCTCGCCACTCTCTTTGTCTCGCCACTCTCTTTTGTCTCGCCACTCTCTCTTTGTCTCGCCACTCTCTCTTTGTCTCGCCACTCTCTCTTTGTCTCGCCACTCTCTCTTTGTCTCGCCACTCTCTCTTTGTCTCGCCACTCTCTCTTTGTCTCGCCACTCTCTCTTTGTCTCGCCACTCTCTCTTTGTCTCGCCACTCTCTCTTTGTCTCTCCACACTTGTTTAGTTGAGCTGGCATCAAATCAAAGATCCTCTTCACTGGGTGTGTGTGTGTGTCCATCTCTTTTGTCCAGCCAAACACACTCAATATTTAATTTGATGAAGCGTCTGGAACAGCGTGTTGAGTATTTTAAAAATCACAGTTCACCCAGTGATGAGTCAGCGTCCAGCCCCGCCCCCCTCCACCCAGAGCGAATCAACACGCACATCTCCACTCAGAAACACATCAGGACATCCCCTCATTTACATTTTCACAGCTTTTCAGGTTAACGAGGTTGGGTTAGACAAAACAGAAACACACACACACACACACTCGCGCACACAGTGATGGTCTTTGATTAGATGCCAGCTCAACTAAATTAAACTGGATGCTTCCTTCAGCTCCACAGTACATCAGCATTGTCACAGGGAACAGAGAGGAGAGGTGTGTGTGTGTCTATGGAGCTAACAATGTGCACCACTTCACAACACAAAACACGAGACAGGGGCGTGGCAAAGAGAGAGTTGGGGGGGCATGTCAACCGTTTGTCCTATCGAGTACCCATAAAACATGATGATATACGATGCTATCGCCTCCTATTGACCACATCCCAGAATGCTGCTGCTGCTTCTCTTCGCCACAGCGACAGTTGGCACCAAATGCAACTGGAGGAATCATGAAGAAATATGTTGTTGAAAGGGCAGAGAGAGGCTAGTCTTTTATTCTGTTCATTTCTGTTGGAGGAGCAGAACGTGTGTGTGTGTGATGGACCAGTGACTGTGATGAGCAACGGACTGTCTTAGCGTAGTAAGTTATAGGACTACATCATGGTGGAACAGTGACTGAGGAACGGACTGTCTTAGCGTAGTAAGTTATAGGACAATATCATGGTGGAACTGTGACTGTGAGGAACGGACTGTCTTAGCGTAGTAAGTTATAGGACAATATCATGGTGGAACAGTGACTGATGAGGAACGGACTGTCTTAGCGTAGTAAGTTATAGGACTACATGGTGGAACATGATATCGTAAATACACAGCTGCAAAAACTTCTTGATGAAAACTGTCTTGGTCTACAGTTTATCCATTATCTCAGGCGAGCAGAACCTCCAGACGTCCTTAATATTAGAGATTGCGCCCCAGCTGTTGTTTTAACAAAGAGACACGTACCCCTTCCTCTGAGCTACGTTTACCGTGTCCTTGTTCAGCCACGACTCTGCGAAACAGGATATTGCATCAGGAGAAAGCCATCCATAAAACGATTGAAGCGTAACCTTCTGTCATATTCATAGCCTATCGAATGGAGAGAGAAGGGAATATATACTACTGTTTTTAAAACGGGGAGGTTGATTTCTGACTGGACATTTTAGCTTTGGTGGAATTCTCCACTCTTCTTGGCCGACATCCCTCTCTTGCATTCTGTAGACTGTATAACATGGCCAAAAGTATGTGGACACCTGCTCGTCCAACATCTCATTCCTAAATCATGGGCATTATTATGGATTTGGTCTCCCCCCTTTGCTGCTATAACAGCCTCTACTCTTCTGGGAAGGCTTTCCACTAGATGTTGGAACATTGCTGCTATAACAGCCTCCACTCTTCTGGGAAGGCTTTCCACTAGATGTTGGAACATTGCTGCTATAACAGCCTCCACTCTTCTGGGAAGGCTTTCCACTAGATGTTGGAACATTGCTGCTATAACAGCCTCCACTCTTCTGGGAAGGCTTTCCACTAGATGTTGGAACATTGCTGTGATAACAGCCTCCACTCTTCTGGGAAGGCTTTCCACTAGATGTAGGAACATTGCTGCTATAACAGCCTCCACTCTTCTGGGGAGGCTTTCCACTAGATGTAGGAACATTGCTGCTATAACAGCCTCCACTCTTCTGGGGAGGCTTTCCACTAGATGTAGGAACATTGCTGCTATAACAGCCTCCGCTCTTCTGGGGAGGCTTTCCACTAGATGTAGGAACATTGCTGCTATAACAGCCTCTACTCTTCTGGGAAGGCTTTCCACTAGATGTAGGAACATTGCTGCTATAACAGCCTACACTCTTCTGGGAAGGCTTTCCACTAGATGTAGGAACATTACTGAGGGGACTTTCTTCCATTCATCCACAAGAGCATTCGTGAGTTCGGGTACTGATGTTGGGGCGATTAGGCCTGGCTCGCAGTCGGCGTTCCAATTCAACCCCAAAGGTGTTCAATGGGGTTAAAGTCAGGGCTCTGTGTAGGCCAGTCAAGTTCTTCCATGCAGAAATTTGACAAACTGACTTGTTGGAAAGGTGGCATCTTATGACGGTGCCATGTTGAAAGTCACTGAGCTCTTCAGTAAGGCCATTCTACTGTCAATGTTTGTCTATGGAGATTGCATAGATGTGTCCTCAATTTTATACACCTGTCGGCAATGGTTGTGGCTGAAATGGCCAAATCCACTAATTTGATGTGGTGTCTACATACTTTTGGTCGTATCTACGTGTACATACTACCTCAATCAGCCTGACTAAGCGGTGTCTGTATGTAGACTCTCTACTGTCTATAGACTCTCTACTGTCTATAGACTCTCTACTGTCTATAGACTCTCTACTGTCTATAGACTCTCTACTGTCTATAGACTCTCTACTGTCTATAGACTCTCTACTGTCTATAGACTCTCTACTGTCTATAGACTCTCTACTGTCTATAGACTCTCTACTGTCTGTAGCCTCTCTACTGTCTGTAGCGTCACTACTGTTGTTTTATTTCTTTACTTAACTATTGTTCACCTAATACCTTTTTTGCACTTGGTTAGAACCTGTAAGTAAGCATTTCACTGTAAGGTGTACTACACCTGTTGTATTCGGTGCACGTGACTAATAAACTTTGATTTGATTAGTGTATTTATGGAAATAGGCTATAGGAATAGGCAAATTACAAATCCAATGTCCTGCTGTGTGCTGTCCTGTTGTGTGCTGTCCTGCTGTGTGACAAAACATTTTTTACGTGCGGTGCCAGTCAAGTGGCGACGGCTGTCAATCATCATCATCATCATCATCCCTAACCCTATTGGGGAGGGATGGTTCCAACATGACCACCTCTTCTCAACACAAAACACGATGGATAGAAATCTGACTGTCAGGTGAGCGAGGGATGAAGAAAGAGGGAGAGAATTGGGAAATGAAAAGGCAGAATGATCCTTGTGGCAGCAGCAGCTAAATGCAATGCTATCTGAGTAGCTGTCAGCACTGTGTGGATGAACACAGTAGTCTTAATGTCTGATGCTGATCGTCTTGTGGGTGGGTGGGAGAGAGCGAGATCCTTCCCCTGTCTATCTGTCTCTGAGTATCTGGCCCTAATAGGATTTGGGTTGCATTCAGGGCTGTATCTCTCCCCCAGTGGAAGACTAGATTGAATGGCTCAGTCTGTCTGATGGTCTCTGATCAGTACTGTGACCTGAATGGATCAATCTGTCTGTCTGGTCTCTAGTCAGTACTGTGACCTAAAATACGTTTTGTTTGTTGGGAGTCTTGGAGAAGGGCAGAATGATGCTGAGATGCCGATTTTTCACTTTAAAATGTACATCAAACAAAAGCCAATGATTGCAAAGTTAAACTATCAATATAGTCTGTCTGTGTGCAAATTGGATTGTGTAATTTGTTATGCTGTGGAACTGTGGGTATGTATGGCTTATAACCAATATAGAAGTCAGGAAATGACATGCAACCGATTTATCTTGGCTGAAAAGGATAAATAATCTCTTTGAAGAAGCCGCCATGTCTAAAACAGGAAGTAGAGCGTACTGCTTCTCCTTCTCTGGCCAATAGGAATGGCTACTGCCAGGCTAACTGGTTATGTGTGTGGCAGGCTGGCTTGGCTGGCTTAGGGTTGCAAAATTCCGGGAACATTCCCATGTTTTCCCAGACATCCCAGTTGTAAGATTCATGGAAATATGTCCAGGATTTCTGGTAAACAAGGGATTTTTTTTATTTTTTTTATTCAATTTTTGCAACCCCAGATGTCCTGTGCCTTGGTAAGATAGAAACCTAGAAGTCCTTTTTTTTGAAAATGACTGTTAATTATTCATTTTGGGGTGTAGCGCTTCACCAAACCTACCGTTCGATACGTATTGCGGATTTGGGGTCACGGTTTCGGTACAGCAGGACAATTAAATGCCATTCACAATGTTGTTTGCATTGTCTGTTGTGACATCATTCACAATGTTGTTTGCATTGTCTGTTGTGACATCATTCACAATGTTGTTTGTCTGTTGTGATTGTCTGTTGTGACATCATTCACAATGTTGTTTGCATTGTCTGTTGTGACATCATTCACAATGTTGTTTGCATCGTCTGTTGTGACAGGATTGTCATGTTGAGCCTCTCAAGTTTCTCCTCTGATGCTGCGTGTGCAACCATGTGGGAGGTAGGGATTTACCAGTTGTGTGTGTGTGTGTGTGTGTGTATATATACCAGTTAGATGCATTCATGTGATTTGAACTTGTTGAGAAACGCAGATCGGCTAATGTGATGGGCTGTCACTGCATCGGACAATTAATTAAACTTCGGCTTTGGCTTGCTTATATACTGTAGAGCGGGTGTACTACCTGTTTGCTGAAATCGGTGCAAGATGGACTTTCGTAACGTGTCTCAAGCTCTTTCACGATGCGCTGAAACCCCTCATTCTCAACTACCGAGAATCGACATGCGTTCGCTATAAACCAAAGACTGTAAAAATTTTTTTTTAAACTTAACCTACCTATCGCTCATGTTGTTTCTTTGGCCCGGTCAGAATCAGTTGCCGTCTGCTTGAATGCAGAGGGGAGACCATGTTGTGGTGTTACTTAGCGTTTCCGACTTGCTCTGGTAGCCTGGGGAGATGTCGGTGTAAATGTGTCTACGTATTTGAGGTGTTGGCAGCTGCACAGGCTATTCTGGTTGAGCAGTGGCAACACCCTCTATGCCCTTCGTTGTTGTAACCTACTGGGAAGACGAAATGTTCCCAAACTAGAGGTTTAACCGACGATGAAGATTCTCCTGGTTTATCCACCACTCTCCATGATACACAACTAGTTCCCCGCTTGCGCCTCACAAAAGGACCGGTTTGAAATGGGCCAGTTAAGATTTTGATTACACCGTCTGCATAGGCGCTAGTAGTTTTAACAGAAGATTCTGGAATCTTTTCAGCTCAGATGTACTCAACAGGCCTGCAACACCACATTGGAATGGGGTTTTTATTTTGTAAATATAAAGTACCAGTTGTAAACTAAGCGTTTCACAGTATTTGTTCACAGTACAGTATTCACTATTTGTTGTATTTGACAAATAGTGGAAAAATTGGTGTCTTCATTGTGTTTGATACTTAGCCTTGATGTTTCATTTTATTTTAAAAATAAACACCAGTCCCTCATTTTAGTCAACCCTGTTACAAGAACTGAACTCTCGTTTTTAAGGAAGTTATGGTATTTTTAGCAACTGGATAACTGCATATTTCCATCTGGAAGCACTGATGTCTTAGTGTCTAATAAATGACAGAACCAGACAAAAAAAGTTTGGACATAGCTACTCATTCAAGGGATTTTCTTACTTTTTAATATTGTCTATATTGTAGAATAATAGTGAAGACTTCAAAACTATGAAATAACACATAAAAAGTGTTTAAACGTATCAAAATATTTGAGATTCTTCAAAGTAGCCACCCTTTGCCTTGATAACAGCTAAGCACACTCTTGGCATTCTCTCAACCAGCTTCACCTGGAATGCTTTTCCAACAGTCTTGAAGGAGTTCCCACTTATGCTGAGCACTTTTTGGCTGCTTTTCCTTCACTCTGCGGTTCAACTCATCCCAAACCATCTCAATTGGTTTGAGGTCGGGTGATTTGTGGAGGCTGGGTCATCTAATGCAGCCCTCCATCACTCTCCTTGGTAGAATAGCCCTTACACAGCCTGGAGGTGTGTTGGGTCATTGTCCTGATGAAACACAAATGATAGTCCCACTAAGCCCAAACCAGATGGGATGGCGTATCGCTGCAGAATGCTGTGGTAGCCATGCTGGTTAAGTGTTTTCTTTGGGCTGAAATCTGAGGCTGGTAACTAATGAACTTATCCTCTGCTGCAGAGGTAACTCTGGGTCTTCCTTTCCTGTGGCGGTCCTCATGAGAGACAGTTTCATCATAGCGCTTGATGGTTTTTGCGTCTTGCACTTGAAGAAACTTTTTTAAAGTTCTTGACATTTTCCAGATTGGCGTCATGTCTTAATGTAATGATGGACTGTCCTTTTCTCTTTGCTTATTTGTGCTGTTCTTGACATAATATGGACTTGGTCTTTTACCAAATAGGGCTATCTTCTGTCATGACTCTCCCTTGACGATCTGAAGGATCAGGTGACAGTGGGTCCGTCTCTACAGCGTGTTCTCTCTCTCGCAGAGGTCGGCTGTTTTATGACGGTCGTAAAATACGCTGTCTCTGTTCTCTGTTGTGTTCCAGACTGGAATGTAAACTGTGGAACACAGAGACACACTTGGACAATCAAACGTTTGAATAATTACACAACGTCTTTTGAGAATGTGGGAATTGTCCGTGGGTGTTTTGAAAGAACAACCCTGTCCGTGGGCGTTTTGAAAGAACAACCCCGTCCGTGGGCGTTTTGAAAGAACAACCCCGTCCGTGGGCGTTTTGAAAGAACAACCCCGTCCAAGTTGTTTCATTTAGTGACCTCATGAAACACAGGAGACCCACATTACTGCATCTCTGTTTGTGTACACTTTCCAATTATCAGATTCACATCTAGATGTTGGAATACAATTATTGAGTAAATATGAAACTATTTGTTAAAAGATGTAGTGTGATTCTAGGCTTCTAAATGAGAGTGGATTTTCATATTAAGTTTAACTAGACAGTGGCCCCCCGTGAGGCCAGACATCACATCAGGTCTCATGGAATCGGACCTTTTTCCACAGAGTGTAAAACCCACTTCCTACAAAAATGTACATTAAGTCAGAGAATGTCGGGACGGAGTCCCCACGTTGGAATGGGCTCCATTCAAGACCACGCAAACCACGGTGTAAGTTAAGGTTGCAAATGGTTGAAGACCAGAAAATATGAAGCGTTAGCTACATGTGAAATGGTTAAGAACTCTATATGCTGTCGTGGAAATTTCCTCTGTCTTAGCAAATCGTGAGAGCCCAAACCACACACAAGTCAGAGTATATTAGAAAGTCCCATCTTTAATTATATATGAGCTTCACCATAGCCCTGTTTGACTCTCGGATCAATTCAGTGTCTATAAATTCTCAGTGTCAACATAATGGCAACTGAGATCCTTAAGAGCAAAGATCCACCCCCTAGTCGACATGACAAACCACAAGTCTTAGGAAAACTGCACAAAGGAAGATTTTACTTTAGAGAGGAGTATCCCATAGCCAGACAGCATTAGCTATAAATTATTGTTCAGTTTGCTCTCTTAAACGAAGTTCATATCTCATTCTTGGTACCACTTAGGACCAGAACATTACCTCATCCAATGGTATATATCAATTGTCAATTCTAGATACTCCCATCAAAAATACACCCACTCCTGGACAAGCTCACTGAGACAGTGAGCCTCTTAGGTCATACACTAGATCAAGATACGGGCAACCTCCGAGAGGACATGTAATAGTTACAGACACATCCCCATAAGAAGACAAGCCTGACCTCTCCCCTCTAGGGCCCAAGTAACTTTTTCCCACATAAGCATACTTATGAAAATTGATAAAACATCTTATTTATCAATGTTACCTAAAGAATTGTGATTCTGCCACAACAATGCCATTAGAGCGTGTAGCGTCGGCTACACGGCTGGAATTGGTTAAACTCGGAGACTATCGATCATTACAGAATAAGAGCAAATCCTAGACAGAATTACTAGTCTGCAGCTGGAAATGACGTAAGTCTAGTTCAAGAATACCGACAACCGCCGAAACATCTATTCTATGCGACAACGATGGGTACGCCTGACGTATCCACTAGGAATGCAACTTTTCTGTCGACTCTCCAGCAGACGGACCGATGACCGCAGAGAGACAGCAAGACGTGCACTTGTAAATATGTAAATTGCAATTTTATTTTTTGAGTGAGCGGTCGTTCATGTAAAGTATTAGCGATTTCTACGAGTTTCTCGCTCTTGAGCGGTCCATACTCTTTCCTTTGTCTATCAAGCCGTCATGGCGGTTTCATCCGCTAGGGACTTTTCCTTTTCTATCACGTAATACCTAATGTATGAACTAATTGTGTGTTTTTCATGTATTTCTGTGATCTTATTTAGTTAGTTAATAAATAATTAAACCGTTTTTTGTATATCGCTGATTCATCATTTAGGCTAGGGTTTGTGCAGATATCCAAGGGTTTGCGACGTTCAGTAATGAGCACCGATAAGGTAATAATAATACATTAGTTAAAAAATTAAAAGCTATTCGGTGCTCCTTTCACATTTTACATGTGCATGTTTTTCTGAGATGTCTTTGAAAACCAAGAATTTCTAATTAATATGAAAACCGTATAGGAAAATATTACGTCAAACTAACGTTAACTCTGTACCGGTACCCCCTGTATATAGCCTCCACATTGACTCTGTACCGTAACACCCTGTATATAGCCTCTACATTGACTCTGTACCGTAACACCCTGTATATAGTCTCTACATTGACTCTGTACCAGTAATACCCTGTATATAGCCTCTACATTGACTCTGTACCGTACCCCCTGTATATAGCCTCCACATTGACTCTGTACTGGTACCCCCTGTATATAGCCTCCACATTGACTCTGTACTGGTACCCCCTGTATATAGCCTCCACATTGACTCTGTACCGTAACACCCTGTATATAGCCTCCACATTGACTCTGTACCGGTACCCCCTGTATATAGTCTCTACATTGACTCTGTACCGTACCCCCCTGTATATAGCCTCCACATTGACTCTGTACCGGTACCCCCTGTATATAGCCTTCACATTGACTCTGTACTGGTACCCCTGTATATAGCCTCCACATTGACTCTGTACCGGTACCCCCTGTATATAGCCTCCACATTGACTCTGTACTGTAACACCCTGTATATAGCCTCCACATGGACTCTGTACCGGTACCCCCTGTATATAGCCTCCACATTGACTCTGTACTGTAACACCCTGTATATAGCCTCCACATTGACTCTGTACCGTAACACCCTGTATATAGCCTCCACATTGACTCTGTACCGTAACACCCTGTATATAGTCTCCACATTGTTATTTCACTGCTGCTCTTTAATTACTTGTTACTTTTATTTCTTATCTGTATTTTTTTGAAACTGCATTGTTGGTTGGGGGCTCGTAAGTCTACTACACCTGTTGTATTCGGCATTTCACTGTTTGTTCTACTACACCTGTTGTATTCGGCATTTCACTAAGGTCTACTACACCTGTTGTATTCGGCATTTCACTGTGAGGTCTACTACACCTGTTGTATTCGGCATTTCACTGTGAGGTCTACTTACACCTGTTGTATTTTTGAAACTGCATTTCACTGTGAGGGCTCTACTACACCTGTTGTATTCGGCATTTCACTGTGAGGTCTACTACACCTGTTGTATTCGGCATTTCACTGTGAGGTCTACTACACCTGTTGTATTCGGCATTTCACTGTGAGGTCTACTACACCTGTTGTATTCGGCATTTCACTGTGAGGTCTACTACACCTGTTGTATTCGGCATTTCACTGTGAGGTCTACTACACCTGTTGTATTCGGCATTTCACTGTGAGGTCTACTACACCTGTTGTATTCGGCATTTCACTGTGAGGTCTACTACACCTGTTGTATTCGGCATTTCACTGTGAGGTCTACTACACCTGTTGTATTCGGCATTTCACTGTGAGGTCTACTACACCTGTTGTATTCGGCATTTCACTGTGAGGTCTACTACACCTGTTGTATTCGGCATTTCACTGTGAGGTCTACTACACCTGTTGTATTCGGCATTTCACTGTGAGGTCTACTACACCTGTTGTATTCGGCATTTCACTGTGAGGTCTACTACACCTGTTGTATGCGGCATTTCACTGTGAGGTCTACTACACCTGTTGTATTCGGCATTCGACTCAAAACTATTTTCCTGATTCTGACCACTTTTTTGGGGGGTTGTTTTTCTTTTTTTTGCCCTCTGGCCTCCATTGATTTTAGTCACCCTGATTTTGGCCATCCTACAAGGGTAAACATTCCAATAAGATTGGTTTACCCATTGGTCATAAGATGCCTTTTCTGATTGGACAACCCTAAAATGACACATTTAAAGGCTGCTAACATGAGTGTGGGAGTGTGGGTTTGATGATGGCGAATGAGGAGGTAAGCTGTTCGATGGGTGGATGTTGTGGAATAGCATTCTGTTTAGTTTGTCTCTCTCTTGCTCGTGTAATTCACAATATATAATTACAATATACATTTTGCCTAATTATAAGACTCACTAATAATTTAATTATTTCATCAAAATAATTTTACCTGCTTTTTAAAAAAAATATTTTAATTACATTTTTTTGCAGTCATCACTGATCTGGCTTTCAAGTCTGTTTTTATAAAAATGCCCTTTTTATTTCAAATGTAACCAGAACACAGTTTAATGCACGTCCCACGAATAATGACCCACCTTCTGGTAGCAGCCATTATAGAACATTAACACAGGACGCATCAACAATCTCTGAAGCCCAGCTGCTAGTGATTAGCCAGCTAATGTTTTTATATTGCACCTTTTTAGCCAACTTGGATCTATTTCCTTACAAGGTAGAACAGTTTTTTTGTGTTTTTATTAGGATCCCCATTAGCTGTTGCAGAAGCAGCAGATACTCTTCCTGGGGTTCAACACAACACATGAACCATAATACAGAATGACACAACACAGAACATCAATAGACAAGAACAGCTCAAGGACAGAACTACATACATTACATTACATGAACAAAGACAGAACTACATACATTGAACTGTTATGAACACACTCTTCTGTCCGTCTCCTACTGTTTGAAAGGCATGCTAGCCTGTCCACTTTGTTCAGTTGTTGAAATCACGTTGCTTACCTTTTATTTCTCACAATGAGAACGGGGTTGTTTTATGCTTATTGCACATTTTATAAAACAGACTAGACATCTAGTATACCAGTCTTTGGCTAAAATGCTGCTAGTGGTTTGTGGTACCGTAATGGCGCGTGCGACGAGCTGAGCAAACTTATTTTTTTTCAGAATCATACTCCTGTTTTAGTAGTCTGCTATGCTCGCAATTTGAAGAGTTGGGAACTGAAAAGGTTAACTTCTCTGTTACAGTACAAATAATGTCTCAATGTGTTTGTGTACATTATGATTGATTCTGTTGGCCCAAACCTCCAAAATGAAAATGGCGAGTTGAAACCGCTTGTCAGAGAGGAAGTAGTTTGTTGTGAGTGACAGGTGGCGGTGCTTGGTGTGAGTGACAGGTGGCGGTGCTTGGTGTGAGTGACAGGTGGCGGTGCTTGGTGTGAGTGACAGGTGGAGGTGCTGTTAATGAACTGGGACCTTTTTAACAGCGTGCAGGCGTTATTGTTCTATACTAGTATTTTTTATTTATTAGCACCTATGGTTATTAAGGATGTGCGTATGTGCATACCCTTCATAGGAAAGTTTGCTGAGTCACAGCAGAAGGAGACATGAGAACAAGCAGACCTAAACGGCCCCAAAATACGTCAATATATAAATCTGTCTCTCTCTGTCTCTGTCTTTATTTATTTATTTATTTATATATATCACTCTGAAACATATCTTGAATGAATAATATAGCACCCAGCCCTACTGACAGTACCTCTCTCTCTCCCCCCCTCCCCAGGTGATGGAGTATGAGAATAGGATTAGAGCCTACTCCACTCCAGACAAGATCTTCCGTTACTTCGCCACGCTGAAGATCATCAGTGAGCACGGAGATGCAGAGGTCTACATGACTCCACAGGACTTTGTCCGTTCCATCACCCCCAACGAGAAACAGCCAGAGAGTAAGTCTAAAGTTGAGACAAGCGCTTAACTCCCAATTGGGGAGAAAAAGGAAGTAAAAATATATATTATACATACAGTACTGTCAAAAGTTTGGACATACCTACTCATTCATTTTTATTTTTTTTACTCTTTTCTACATTGTAGAATAATAGTGAAGACATCAAAACTATGAAAAAACACATATGGAATCATGTAGTAACCAAAAAAAGTGTTAAACAAATCCAAATATGTTTTATATTTGATTCTTCAAAGTAGCCACCCTTTGCCTTGACAGTTTTGCACGCTCTTGGCTTTCTCTCAACCAGCTTCATGAGGTAGTCACCTGGAATGCATTTCAATTAACAGGTGTGCCTTGTTAAATTTATTTGTGTAATTTCTTTCCTTATTGCTTTTGAGCCAATCAGTTGTGTTGTGACAAGGTAGTGGTGGTGTACAGAAGACAGCCCTATTTGGTAAAATATTCTGCCAAGAACAGCTCAAATTGGCAAAGAGAAACGACAGTCCATCATTACTTTAAGACATGAAGGTCAGTCAATCCAGAGAGTTTCATGAACTTTGAAAGTTTCTTCAAGTGCAGTTGCAAAAATCCTCAAGCGGTATGATGAAACTGGCTCTCATGAGGACCTCCACAGGAAAGGAAGACCCAGAGTTACCTCTGCTGCAGACAATGAGTTGATTAGAGTTACCCGTCTCATGAGGACCGCCACATGAAAGGAAGACCCAGAGTTACCTCTGCTGCAGAGGATAAGTTCAGTAGAGTTACCAGCCTCAGAAATTGCAGCCCAAATAAATGCTTCATTGTTCAAGTAACAAACACATCAACATCAACTGTTCAGAGGAGACTGTGTCAATCAGGCCTTCGTGTTTGAATTGCTGCAAAGAAACCACTACTAAAGGACACCAATGAGAAGAGGAGACTTGCTTGGGCCAAGAAAAAAGAGGAATGGACATTAGACTGGTGGAAATCTGTTATTTTGGTCTGAGTCCAAATTTGATATTTTCGATTCCAACCGCTGTGTCTTTGTGGCGCGGAGTAGGTACAGTTGAAGTCGGAGGTTCACATACACTTAGGTTGGCGTCATTAAAACTTGTTTTTCAACAACTCCACAAATTTCTTGTTAACCAACTAGAGTTTTGGCAAGTCGGTTAGGACATCTACTTTGCATGACACAAGTAATTATTCCAACAATTGTTTAAAGACAGATTATTTCACTTATAGTTCACTGTATCACAATTCCAGTGGGTCAGAAGTTTACATACACTAAGTTGACTGTGCCTTTAACCAGCTTGGGAAACCTGTAGGGACATCCCGTGAACGGGACCGTTGTCATCATCTGACACTAATTAGCATAACGCAACGGACATAAATCTTCCTAGGAACATCTTCCTATTCATGAAAATCACAAGTGAAATATATTGGAACACAGCTTAGCCTTTTGTTAATCACCCTGTCATCTCAGATTTTCAAAATATGCTTTACAGCCAACGCTTGACAAGCATTTGTGTAAGTTTATCATAGCATTATGCCTTGCTAGCAGCAGGCAACCTTGTCACGGAAATCAGAAAAACAATCAAATTAAATAGTGTACCTTTTGAAGAACTTCACTCACGAGACTCCCAGGTAGACAGCCAAAGTTCATTTTTTTCCCCCAAAATATTATTTTTGTAGGCGAAATAGCTCTGTTTGTTCACGTTTTGGCTGAGAAATCGCCGGAAATTGCTGTCACCACAACACCGAAAAATATTCCAAATTAGCTCCATAATATCGACAGAAACATGGCAAACGTTGTTTATAATCCTTCCTCAAGGTGTTTTTCTAATATCTATTCGATAACATATCCGTCGGGACAATTCGTTTTTCATTAGGACCGATGGAATAATGGCTACCTCTGTATTTTACGCGAGAATCTCTCTCGGAGTGATGTGACCACTTACGCAATGTGGCCACTTACGGCTATTCTTCAACAGAAATGCGTAAAACTATGTCACAATGCTGTAGACACCTTGGGGAATACGTAGAAAGCGTAAGCTCGTTGATGGTGCATTTACAGCTGAATAGGGGAGTCATTGGAACACAGCGCTTTCAAAACCTGGGGCATTTCCGATTGGATTTTTCTCAGGTTTTCGCCTGCAACGTCAGTTCTGTTATACTCACAGACAATATCTTTACAGTTTTGGAAACGTCAGTGTTTTCTATCCAAAGCTGTCAATTATATGCATATTCTAGCATCTTGTCCTGACAAAATTATCCCGTTTTAAAACGGGAACGTTTTTTTTCCAAAAATGAGAATACTGCCCCCTAACACCGAGGTTAAACAGCTTGGAAAATTCCAGAAAATTATGTCATGGCTTTAGCCATGGCTTTAGCCTATCAGAAGCTTCTAAATTGACATAATTTGAATCAATTGGAGGTGTACCTGTGGATGTATTTCAAGGCCTACCTTCAAACTCTGTGCCTCTTTGCTTGACATCATGGGAAAATCAAAAGAAGTCATCCCAAGACCTGAGAACAAATAATTGTAGACCTCCAAGTCTGGTTCATTGTTGGGAGCAATTTCCAAACGCCTGAAGGTACCACGTTCATCTGTACAAACAATACTAAGCAAGTATAAACACCATGGGACCATGAACGTACTTTGGTGCAAATCAATCCCAGAACGACAGCAAAGGACCTTGTGAAGATGCTGGAGGAAACCGGTACAAAAGTATCTATATCCACAGTAAAACGAGTCCTATATCAACATAACCTGAAAGGCAGCTCAGCAAGGAAGAAGCCACTGCTCCTAAACCACCATAAAAAAGCCAGACTACAGTTTGCAACTGCACATGGGGACAAAGATTGTACTTTTTGGAGAAATGTCCTCTGGTCTGATGAAACAAAAATAGAACTGTTTGGCCATAATGACCATCGCTATGTTTGGAGGAAAAAGGGGGAGGCTTGCAAGCCGAAGAACACCATCCCAACCATGAAGCACGGGGGTGGCAGCATCATGTTGTGGAGGTGCTTTGCTGAAGGAGGGACTGGTGCACTAGCCAAAATGGATGGCGGCATGAGGTAGGAAAGTTAATGTTGCTATATTATTATGTGGATATATTGAAGCATCATCTCAAGATATCAGTCAGGAAGTTGAAGCTTGGTCACAAATGGGTCTTCAAAATGGACAATGACCCCAAGCATACTTCCAAAGTTGTGACAAAATGGCTTAAGGACAACAAAGTCAAGGTATTGGAGTGGCCATTACAAAGCCCTGACCTCAAACCTATAGAAAATGTATGGGCAGAACTGAAAAATGGTGTGTGTGAGCATAGAGGCCTACAAACCTGACACATTTACACCAGCTCTGACAGGAGGAACGGGCTAAAATTCACCCAACTTGTGGGAAGCTTGTGGAAGGCTCCCTGAAACGTTTGACCCAAGTTATACAATTTAAAGGCAATGCTACCAAATACTAATTGAGTGTATGTTAACTTCTGTCCCACTGGGAATGTGATGAAAGAAATAAAAGCTGAAAAATAATTCTCTCTACTATTATTCTGACATTTCACATTCTTAAAATAAAATAGTGATCCTAACTGACGTACGTCAGGGAATTTTTACCAGGATCGAATGTCAGGAATTGTGAAACTGAGTTTAAATATATATGGCTAAGGTTTATGTAAACTTCCGACTTCAACTGTGAACAGATGATCTCTGCATGTGTGGTTCCCACCGTGGAGCGTGGGGGGTGCTTTGCTGGTGACACTGTCTGGGATTTATGTAGAATTCAAGGCACACTTAACCAGATTGGCTACCACAGCATTCTGCAGCGATACGCCATCCCATCTGCCTTGGGCTTAGTGGGACTATAATTTGTTTTTCAACAGGACAATGACCCAACACACCTCCAGGCTGTGTAAGGGCTTTTTGTCCAAGAAGGAGAGTGATGGAGTGCTACATTAGATGACCTGGCCTCCACAATCACCTGACCTCAACCCAATTGAGATGGTTTGGGATGAGTTGGACCACAGAGTGACGGAAAAGCAGCCAGCAAGTGCTCAGTATATGTGGGAACTCCTTCAAGATTGTTGGAAAAGCATTCCAGGTGAAGCTGGTTGAGAGAATGCCAAGCGTGTAAAAAGCTGTCATCAAGGCAAAGGCTTTTGCTCTTGACTGGGACAGACTTGAGGCTGGCAACTAAATTAATTGAATACGTTTTTGGTGGTCACAATATTTTGCATTATGGTTATTTTATGCTTTATGTTAAAATAAATATCACTAAAAAATGTCCTACGGTAGTGAGTTGATGAGGTAGCAAAGTTGGTCTACAAAGCTGGATGATTTCTTCTTGCATTGTGAAGTGTTGTAGCCTGTAATGGACATTGTTTTGCGAACAGTAAATGAAGTTTCAACGTTTTTACATGCTGTATTTCATTATTCATTTAACTTCTGTGCAGCATAAACGGTGACTCCGGACAGGGTAGAGCTAGCGATGAGTACGTAAACCCGGGGCGGACCTGGCTCGGACCTCTCATGCTATAGGGGGACGTTGGCTATGTTGATAGACTTGATCTTCTGTCAATCAGTAGGTGACGTGAGACATTTAACAGAAGTACCGACAGTGACAATTGTAGTTACGAACCGTAAAAAAAAATATTTAAAAAATCTTCTAGTATCTTCTAGTATTGAAAGAGTACAGATGTTTTGGAGTACCGTGCAACACTCGTGTGTGTGTGTGTGTGTGTGTGTGTGTGTGTGTGTGTGTGTGTGTCTCTCTCTCTCGCCATCTGCATCATTCTTTTGTTTCTCTGTTTTTATTGAGCTCCATCTCATGGAACGAGAATAAATCATGACACATTGTTGTAGTGCTGCAGAATGCCTTGTCTAGTGTTGCCACAGAGCAGATATGTTGTTGAGTGAGCAGAGAGCTGCTGTGTGGTTGAAATCATAGCCGTTTTTTTTATCCTACAGGCCACTCTCAGGCGGGGTCGGCAGGAAGCGGATGTTTCCATTTATTTATTTATTTTGCGACTCTGTATTTAGAGACGTAACTATTGTTCCCCTGAAACTGATGTGGGGTCTCCAGTCAGGCCTCTCTCCACGTTACCTCAGGCAGGTGTGTGTGTGTGTGTGTGTGAGAGCGAGCTAATATGGTCTTAGTTAGGTTTGTCACACCTTAGCACTCATCTGTTGTTTTTGTCACACTACTTTGCTTTATCTTGGCCAGGTCGCAGTTGTAAATGAGAACTTGTTCTCAACTGGCCTCCCTGGTTAAATAAAGGTGTTCTCAACTGGCCTACCTGGTTAAATAAAGGTGTTCTCAACTGGCCTCCCTGGTTAAATAAAGGTGTTCTCAACTGGCCTCCCTGGTTAAATAAAGGTGTTCTCAACTGGCCTCCCTGGTTAAATAAAGGTGTTCTCAACTGGCCTCCCTGGTTAAATAAAGGTGTTCTCAACTGGCCTCCCTGGTTAAATATAAATGTATCATGTTTTGTTCCATTTTTTTGTTTTCTTGCTGGGAAATCTACTAGAATTAATGTGTTCGTAAACCCACTACAATCACGGAGTACAGTGTACAGCAAGCAGTTCAGCAGTTACCTCGGCGGGTCCCGGTGGCAATAAATGAATACAAGCGAAAGCTTACCTTGACTTGGAAGAGTTACAGTGTTGGATACTTTTAGCCTGCTAGCTGCTTCCCGAGTCCTCAATCCTGCCCGAGTCCTCAATCCTGCCCGAGTCCTCAATCCTGCCCGAGTCCTCAATCCTGCCCGAGTCCTCAATCCTGCCCGAGTCCTCAATCCTGCCCGAGTCCTCAAACCTGCCCGAGTCCTTAATCCTGCCCGAGTCCTTAATCCAGCCCGGCCACTGAGTTTGCTCGGAAGCATGAAAAGTAACCTGGTAGTATTTGTTGGGTTTCTTTAACCTGGTAGTATCCGTTAGCTTTCTTTTAACCTGGTAGTATCCGTTAGCTTTCTTTTAACCTGGTAGTATCCGTTAGCTTTCTTTTAACCTGGTAGTATCCGTTAGCTTTCTTTTAACCTGGTAGTATCCGTTAGCTTTCTTTTAACCTGGTAGTATCCGTTAGCTTTCTTTTAACCTGGTAGTATCCGTTAGCTTTCTTTTAACCTGGTAGTATCCGTTAGCTTTCTTTAACCTGGTAGTATCCGTTAGCTTTCTTTTAACCTGGTAGTATCCGTTAGCTTTCTTTTAACCTGGTAGTATCCGTTAGCTTTCTTTTAACCTGGTAGTATCCGTTAGCTTTCTTTTAACCTGGTAGTATCCGTTAATTTCTTTTAACCTGGTAGTATCCGTTAGCTTTCTTTTAACCTGGTAGTATCCGTTAGCTTTCTTTTAACCTGGTAGTATCCGTTAGCTTTCTTTTAACCTGGTAGTATTCGTTAGCTTTCTTTAACCTGGTAGTATTTGTTAGCTTTCTTTAACCTGGTAGTATTCGTTAGCTTTCTTTTAACCTGGTAGTATTCGTTAGCTTTCTTTAACCTGGTAGTATTCGTTAAACCTGGTAGTATTCGTTAGCTTTCTTTAACCTGGTAGTATCCGTTAGCTTTCTTTAACCTGGTAGTATCCGTTAGCTTTCTTTTAACCTGGTAGTATCCGTTAGCTTTCTTTTAACCTGGTAGTATCCGTTAGCTTTCTTTAACCTGGTAGTATCCGTTAGCTTTCTTTTAACCTGGTAGTATCCGTTAGCTTTCTTTTAACCTGGTAGTATCCGTTAGCTTTCTTTTAACCTGGTAGTATCCGTTAGCTTTCTTTTAACCTGGTAGTATTCGTTAGCTTTCTTTTAACCTGGTAGTATTCGTTAGCTTTCTTTTAACCTGGTAGTATCCGTTAGCTTTCTTTTAACCTGGTAGTATTCCGTTAGCTTTCTTTAACCTGGTAGTATCCGTTAGCTTTCTTTAACCTGGTAGTATCCGTTAGCTTTCTTTTAACCTGGTAGTATTCGTTAGCTTTCTTTAACCGTGGTAGTATTCCTTTCTTTAACCTGGTAGTATTCGTTAGCTTTCTTTTAACCTGGTAGTATTCGTTAGCTTTCTTTTAACCTGGTAGTATTCGTTAGCTTTCTTTAACCTGGTAGTATTCGTTAGCTTTCTTTTAACCTGGTAGTATCCGTTAGCTTTCTTGAACCTGGTAGTATCCGTTAGCTTTCTTTTAACCTGGTAGTATCCGTTAGCTTTCTTTAACCTGGTAGTATCCGTTAGCTTTCTTTAACCTGGTAGTATCCGTTAGCTTTCTTTTAACCTGGTAGTATCCGTTAGCTTTCTTGAACCTGGTAGTATCCGTTAGCTTTCTTTAACCTGGTAGTATCCGTTAGCTTTCTTTAACCTGGTAGTATCCGTTAGCTTTCTTTAACCTGGTAGTATCCGTTTTTCTTTAACCTGGTAGTATCCGTTAGCTTTCTTTAACCTGGTAGTATCCGTTAGCTTTCTTTTAACCTGGTAGTATCCGTTAGCTTTCTTGAACCTGGTAGTATCCGTTAGCTTTCTTTTAACCTGGTAGTATCCGTTAGCTTTCTTTAACCTGGTAGTATCCGTTAGCTTTCTTTTAACCTGGTAGTATCCGTTAGCTTTCTTTTAACCTGGTAGTATCCGTTAGCTTTCTTTAACCTGGTAGTATCCGTTAGCTTTCTTTTAACCTTTCTTTTAACCTGGTAGTATCCGTTAGCTTTCTTTTAACCTGGTAGTATCCGTTAGCTTTCTTTAACCTGGTAGTATCCGTTAGCTTTCTTTTAACCTGGTAGTATCCGTTAGCTTTCTTTTTAACCTGGTAGTATCCGTTAGCTTTCTTTAACCTGGTAGTATCCGTTAGCTTTCTTTAACCTGGTAGTATCCGTTAGCTTTCTTTTAACCTGGTAGTATCCGTTAGCTTTCTTTAACCTGGTAGTATCCGTTAGCTTTCTTTTAACCTGGTAGTATTCGTTAGCTTTCTTTAACCTGGTAGTATCCGTTAGCTTTCTTTAACCTGGTAGTATCCGTTAGCTTTCTTTAACCTGGTAGTATCCGTTAGCTTTCTTTTAACCTGGTAGTATCCGTTAGCTTTCTTTTAACCTGGTAGTATCCGTTAGCTTTCTTTTAACCTGGTAGTATTCGTTAGCTTTCTTTTAACCTGGTAGTATTCGTTAGCTTTCTTTTAACCTGGTAGTATTCGTTAGCTTTCTTCTAACCTGGTAGTATTCGTTAGCTTTCTTGAAGATTGACCTGAGCCTGATTAGGAGTGTCCTTCCATTCTTCCCCCTCTTTCTGATTCTGTTATTACAGTAATACTGCTGACCTGAGCTTCACTGTATTAGAGGGAGAGAAGTGGAGAGGGGGAAAGAGTGATTTGTAGTGCATTTGACCCACAGCCAGGCCACTCATCTCTCCTTCCAGCTCTCGCTCTCTCTCTCTCACCACCACCCACAGTCAGATTCTACGAGAGAGAGATTGCGGAAAGGGAGAGAGATTGCGGAGAGCAGCGAAGGAGAGTTTACAGTACATTTACCTCACACCTCTCATCTCTCCCGACACCTAGCTGGCTCTGTCAGACCTAATGACACGACAGTGCAGTACAGGAGAGCGGAGGAGGGGAGATTACAGTGCATATACTGTTGGTATATAGCCTAATAATACCCCTCTGGCTGGCTGGCTGACTGTATATTTTATTCACTGTTCACTGACTGACTGCCCCCTGGTAAATAGACTTTCCTTTGTTGTGTTCTGGCTGACTGGTTTCTCAAGCCCCTGGATAAATGCTTCCTTAAACTCTATTTATTACATTTTGGATTGGAACGGAATCAATGGAACGCTATCCAACCAATGGAAATCACTGGACTCATTCTATTAATTCCAGCCAGTCAGCTGAGCCCGTCCTCTTATAGCTCCTCCCATCAGCCCCCTCTGCTAATAGTCTGGTTGATTGAAATAGTTCCACTGGACTCCATTCTATTAATTCCAGCCAGTCAGCTGAGCCCGTCCTCTTATAGCTCCTCCCATCAGTAGTCTGGTTGGTTGAAATAGTTCCACTGGACTCCATTCTATTAATTCCAGCCAGTCAGCTGAGCCCGTCCTCTTATAGCTCCTCCCATCAGTAGTCTGGTTGGTTGAAATAGTTCCACTGGACTCCATTCTATTAATTCCAGCCAGTCAGCTGAGCCCGTCCTCTTATAGCTCCTCCCATCAGCCCCCTCTGCTAGTAGTCTGGTTGGTTGAAATAGTTCCACTGGACTGAGACTGGATCTTAATAAATAACTACTTGTCTTTTTTTGTTGTTGAAAGGTTTTAAATGAGTTTTCAGAAGAGAAGGTGGGTCAGTCGAGTTCTGCTTCAGTTTCCTACCGTTTTTTATTTGTTAATTTATAAATTAAATTAATCCCACAGAAAAATAGCGGAGCACACAGATGATGTGATATTTAATGTCCTAGGTTAAGATTAATATTAGCACTGAGCTCTTAACATATATTTTTGTTAAAATTCCACCCCATAAAGTAATTTTAATCTTCAGGCTTGAAGGGTTTTGCGTTTAGTTTAGGGGCGGAGGCACGCGGCGAGAGAGGGAGGGGGGGAGGGGGCGCAGCGAGAGGGAGGGGGCGCAGCGAGGAGCGAGGGGAGGGGGGGGCGCAGCGAGAGGAGGGAGGGGGGGGGGTGCAGCGAGAGAGAGAGGGAGGGGGGGCGAGCGAGGGGAGGGAGGGGGGCGCAGCGAGAGAGAGAGAGAGGGAGGGGGGGGGCGCAGAGAGAGAGAAGGAGAGATAGGGGGGGGGCGCAGCGAGAGAGATAGGGAGGGGGGCAGCGAGAGAGAGAGAGGGAGGGGGGCGCAGCGAGAGGGAGGGGGCGAGAGAGAGAGAGAGAGGGAGGGGGCGCAGCGAGAGAGAGAGAGAGAGGAGGGGGGCGCAGCGAGAGAGAGAGAGGGGAGGGGGCGCAGCGAGAGAGAGAGAGGGAGGGGGGGCGCAGCGAGAGAGAGAGAGAGGGAGGGGGGGGGGCGAGAGCGAGAGAGAGAGAGAGGGGAGGGGGGCGCAGCGAGAGAGAGAGAGGGAGGGGGGGGGGGCGCAGCGAGAGAGAGGGAGGGGGGCGAGCGAGAGAGAGGGAGGGGGGGCAGCGAGAGAGAGAGAGGGAGGGGGGGCGCAGCGAGAGAGAGAGAGAGGGAGGGGGCGCAGCGAGAGAGAGAGGGGAGGGGGGGGCGCAGCGAGAGAGAGAGAGGGAGGGGGGGGGGCGAGAGAGAGAGAGGGAGGGGGGGCAGCGAGAGAGAGAGGGAGGGGGGCGAGCGAGAGAGAGAGGGGAGGGGGGCGCAGCGAGAGAGAGAGGGGGGGGGCGCAGCGAGAGAGAGAGAGAGAGGGGGGCGCAGCGAGAGAGAGAGAGAGAGGGAGGGGGCGCAGCGAGAGAGAGAGAGGGAGGGGGGCGCAGCGAGAGAGAGGAGGGGGGGGGAGAGGGAGGGGGCAGCGAGAGAGAGAGAGGGAGGGGGGGCAGCGAGAGAGAGAGAGGAGGGGGGGGGCGCAGCGAGAGAGAGAGAGGGGGCGCAGGGGGGGAGGGGGCAGCGAGAGAGAGAGAGGGGAGGGGGGCGAGCGAGAGAGAGAGAGGGGGGGGGCGCAGCGAGAGAGAGAGAGGGGGCGGGGGCGCGAGCGAGAGAGAGAGGGAGGGGGGGGCAGCGAGAGAGAGGAGGGGGGAGAGAGAGAGAGGGAGGGGGCGCAGCGAGAGAGAGAGAGGGAGGCGCAGCGAGAGAGAGAGAGAGAGGGGGGGGGCGGGGCGAGCGAGAGAGAGAGAGAGAGAGAGGGGGAGGGGGCGCAGCGAGAGGGGAGGGGGCGCAGCGAGAGGGGGGAGGGGGCGCAGCGAGAGAGAGAGGGAGGGGGGCGCAGCGAGAGAGGGGGGCGAGGGAGGGGGGGGGGCGCAGCGAGAGAGAGGGAGGGGGCGCAGGAGAGGGGGGGGCAGCGAGAGAGAGAGGGAGGGGGCGCAGCGAGAGAGGGAGGGAGGGGTGGGGGGGGGCGAGCAGCGAGAGAGGGAGGGAGGGGGGGGGGGCGCAGCGAGAGAGGGAGGGAGGGGAGGGGGCGAGCGAGAGAGGGAGGGAGGGGAGGGGGGCGCAGCGAGAGAGGGAGGGAGGGGGAGGGGGCGCAGCGAGAGAGAGGGAGGGGGGGGGGCGCAGCGAGAGAGGGAGGGGGGGGGCGAGCGCAGCGAGAGAGGGAGGGAGGGGTGGGGGCGCAGCGAGAGAGAGGGAGGGGGGGGGCGCAGCGAGAGAGGGAGGGGGCGCAGGGGTGGGGGCGCAGCGAGAGAGGGAGGGAGGGGAGGGGGCGCAGCGAGAGAGGGGAGGGAGGGGAGGGGGGCGGGCGAGAGAGGGAGGGAGGGGTGGGGGGGGGCGAGCGAGAGAGGGAGGGGGGGAGCGAGGGGTGGGGGGGGCGCAGCGAGAGAGGGAGGGAGGGGTGGGGGGGCGCAGCGAGAGAGGGAGGGAGGGGAGGGGGCGCAGCGAGAGAGGGAGGGAGGGGTGGGGGGAGGGGGCGAGCGAGAGAGGGAGGGAGGGGTGGGGGGGGGCGAGAGAGGGAGGGAGGGAGGGGGAGGGGAGGGGGCGAGCGGAGAGGGAGGGAGGGGTGGGGGGCGCAGCGAGAGAGGGAGGGAGGGGGGGGGGGGCGCAGCGAGAGGGAGGGAGGGGTGGGGGGAGCAGCGAGGGAGGGAGGGGTGGGGGGTGCAGAGAGGGAGAGAGGGAGGGGGGGGGGGGGGGTGCAGCGAGGGAGGGAGGGAGGGGTGGGGGTGCAGCGAGGGAGGGAGGGGTGGGGGGTGCAGCGAGGGAGGGAGGGAGGGAGGGGTGGGGGTGCAGCGAGGGAGGGAGGGATGGGGGGGGTGGGGGGGGGGCGCAGCGAGGGAGGGAGGGAGGGGTGGGGGAGGGGGCAGCGAGGGAGGGAGGGGTGGGGGTGCAGCGAGGGAGGGAGGGAGGGAGGGGGTGGGGGGGGAGCAGCGAGGGAGGGAGGGATGGGTGGGGGTGCAGCGAGGGAGGGAGGGAGGGGTGGGGGGTGCAGAGAGGGAAGGAGGGGTGGGGGTGCAGAGAGGGGGGGAGGGAGGGGTGGGGGCAGAGAGGGAGGGAGGGGTGGGGGGTGCAGAGAGGGAGGGAGGGGTGGGGGGTGGTGCAGGGAGGGAGGGAGGGAGGGGTGGGGGTGCAGGGAGGGAGGGAGGGGTGGGGGGTGCAGCGAGGGGGGGTGGGGGGTGCAGCGAGGGAGGGAGGGAGGGGTGGGGGTGCAGCGAGAGAGGGAGGGAGGGGTGGGGGTGCAGCGAGAGAGGTAGTGGTGGGGGTGCAGCGGGAGGGGAGGGGGATCTCTCCTCTATCGTTCCAGTGCGTTACACTGCAGCATCTCTCTCCTCTATCGTTCCAGTGCGCTACACTACAGCATCTCTCTCCTCTATCGTTCCAGTGCGCTACGCTGCAGCATCTCTCTCCTCTATCGTTCCAGTGCGCTTACACTGCAGCATCTCTCTCCTCTATCGTTCCAGTGCGTTACACTGCAGCATCTCTCTCCTCTATCGTTCCAGTGCGTTACACTGCAGCATCTCTCTCCTCTATCGTTCCAGTGCGCTACGCTGCAGCATCTCTCTCCTCTATCGTTCCAGTGCGTTACACTGCAGCATCTCTCTCCTCTATCGTTCCAGTGGCTACACTGCAGCATCTCTCTCCTCTATCGTTCCAGTGCGTTACACTGCAGCATCTCTCTCCTCTATCGTTCCAGTGCGCTACACTGCAGCATCTCTCTCCTCTATCGTTCCAGTGCGCTACGCTGCAGCATCTCTCTCCTCTATCGTTCCAGTGCGTTACACTGCAGCATCTCTCTCCTCTATCGTTCCAGTGCGCTACACTGCAGCAGACTTTTTCTATTTTGTAAATACACTTCCTGTTGATGTTCATTAGAGCTGGACTATTATTGCCCTGCCAGAAGCATTTGGGTGGACGTTTTAGTTAACAGTGAGGTTGTTTGCTAGTTGTGTATTGTTAGTTGTGTATTGTTAGTTGTGTATTGTTAGTTGTGTATTGTTAGTTGTGTATTGTTAGTTGTGTATTGTTAGTTGAGCTGTATTGAGGTGGGGTCTACTAATGACATGTAGCCGAGACGATTGTGGATATTTTTAAGGCCTTTGTGTCTAACACCCCTGACATTCATACCCTCTGCCTTCCTCCACTATGAACACCCCCCACATTCATACCCTCTGCCTTCCTCCACTATGAACACCCCCCCACATTCATACCCTCTGCCTTCCTCCACTATGAACATCCCCCACATTCATATCCTCTGTACTCCTCCACTATGAACACCCCCCCCACATTCATATCCTCTGCCTTCCTCCACTATGAACACCCCCACATTCATATCCTCTGCCTTCCTCCACTATGAACACCCCCACATTCATATCCTCTGCCTTCCTCCACTATGAACACCCCCACATTCATATCCTCTGCCTTCGCTCCACTATGAACACCCCCCACATTCATATCCTCTGCCTTCCTCCACTATGAACACCCCCCACATTCATATCCTCTGCCTTCCTCCACTATGAACACCCCCCCACATTCATATCCTCTGCAGCTTCCTCCACTATGAACACCCCCCACATTCATATCCTCTGCCTTCCTCCACTATGAACACCCCCACATTCATACCCTCTGTACTCCTCCACTATGAACACCCCCCACATTCATACCCTCTGTACTCCTCCACTATGAACACCCCCACATTCATACCCTCTGTACTCCTCCACTATGAACACCCCCCACATTCATATCCTCTGCCTTCCTCCACTATGAACACCCCCCACATTCATACCCTCTGTACTCCTCCACTATGAACACCCCCCACATTCATATCCTCTGCCTTCCTCCACTATGAACACCCCCACATTCATACCCTCTGTACTCCTCCACTATGAACACCCCCACATTCATACCCTCTGCCTTCCTCCACTATGAACACCCCCCACATTCATACCCTCTGTACTCCTCCACTATGAACACCCCCCCACATTCATACCCTCTGCCTTCCTCCACTATGAACACCCCCCACATTCATATCCTCTGCCTTCCTCCACTATGAACACCCCACATTCATATCCTCTGCCTTCCTCCACTGTGTATGAACACCCCCACATTCATACCCTCTGTACTTGTTCCACTATGAACACCCCCCATTCATACCCTCTGCCTTCCTCCACTATGAACACCCCCCCACATTCATACCCTCTGCCTTCCTCCACTATGAACACCCCCCCCACATTCATACCCTCTGCCTTCCTCCACTATGAACACCCCCCACATTCATACCCTCTGCCTTCCTCCACTATGAACATCCCCCCACATTCATACCCTCTGCCTTCCTCCACTATGAACACCCCTCCCCCACATTCATACCCTCTGCCTTCCTCCACTATGAACACCCCCCCACATTCATACCCTCTGCCTTCCTCCACTATGAACACCCCCCACATTCATATCCTCTGCCTTCCTCCACTATGAACACCCCCCACATTCATATCCTCTGCCTTCCTCCACTATGAACACCCCCACATTCATATCCTCTGCCTTCCTCCACTATGAACACCCCCCACATTCATATCCTCTGCCTTCCTCCACTATGAACACCCCCCCCCACATTCATACCCTCTGTACTCCTCCACTATGAACACCCCCCCCACATTCATACCCTCTGTACTCCTCCACTATGAACACCCCCCACATTCATACCCTCTGCCTCCTCCACTATGAACACCCCCCACATTCATATCCTCTGCCTTCCTCCACTATGAACACCCCCCACATTCATACCCTCTGCCTTCCTCCACTATGAACACCCCCCACATTCATACCCTCTGTACTCCTCCACTATGAACACCCCCACATTCATACCCTCTGCCTTCCTCCACTATGAACACCCCCCACATTCATATCCTCTGCCTTCCTCCACTATGAACACCCCCCCACATTCATATCCTCTGCCTTCCTCCACTATGAACACCCCCCACATTCATACCCTCTGTACTTCCTCCACTATGAACACCCCCCACATTCATACCCTCTGCCTTCCTCCACTATGAACACCCCCCACCTTCATACCCTCTGCCTTCCTCCACTATGAACACCCCCCACATTCATACCCTCTGCCTTCCTCCACTATGAACACCCCCACATTCATACCCTCTGCCTTCCTCCACTATGAACATCCCCCCACATTCATACCCTCTGCCTTCCTCCACTATGAACACCCCCCCCCACATTCATACCCTCTGCCTTCCTCCACTATGAACACCCCCACATTCATACCCTCTGCCTTCCTCCACTATGAACACCCCCCACATTCATACCCTCTGCCTTCCTCCACTATGAACACCCCCCACATTCATACCCTCTGCCTTCCTCCACTATGAACATCCCCCACATTCATACCCTCTGCCTTCCTCCACTATGAACACCCCCCCCCCACATTCATACCCTCTGCCTTCCTCCACTATGAACACCCCCCCACATTCATACCCTCTGCCTTCCTCCACTATGAACACCCCCCACATTCATATCCTCTGCCTTCCTCCACTATGAACACCCCCCCACATTCATATCCTCTGCCTTCCTCCACTATGAACACCCCCCACATTCATATCCTCTGCCTTCCTCCACTATGAACACCCCCCCACATTCATATCCTCTGCCTTCCTCCACTATGAACACCCCCCACATTCATACCCTCTGTACTCCTCCACTATGAACACCCCCCACATTCATACCCTCTGCCTCCTCCACTATGAACACCCCCACATTCATACCCTCTGCCTCCTCCACTATGAACACCCCCCACATTCATATCCTCTGCCTTCCTCCACTATGAACACCCCCCACATTCATACCCTCTGCCTTCCTCCACTATGAACACCCCCCACATTCATACCCTCTGTACTCCTCCACTATGAACACCCCCCCACATTCATACCCTCTGCCTTCCTCCACTATGAACACCCCCACATTCATATCCTCTGCCTTCCTCCACTATGAACACCCCCCACATTCATATCCTCTGCCTTCCTCCACTATGAACACCCCCACATTCATACCCTCTGCACTCCTCCACTATGAACACCCCCCCACATTCATACCCTCTGCCTTCCTCCACTATGAACACCCCCACATTCATACCCTCTGCCTTCCTCCACTATGAACACCCCCCCACATTCATACCCTCTGCCTTCCTCCACTATGAACACCCCCCCCACATTCATACCCTCTGCCTTCCTCCACTATGAACATCCCCCACATTCATACCCTCTGCCTTCCTCCACTATGAACACCCCTCCCCACATTCATACCCTCTGCCTTCCTCCACTATGAACACCCCCCACATTCATACCCTCTGCCTCCTCCACTATGAACACCCCCCACATTCATACCCTCTGCACTTCCTCCACTATGAACACCCCCCACATTCATACCCTCTGCCTTCCTCCACTATGAACACCCCCCACATTCATACCCTCTGCCTTCCTCCACTATGAACACCCCCCATTCATACCTCTGCACTTCCTCCACTATGAACACCCCCCACATTCATACCCTCTGCACTCCTCCACTATGAACACCCCCCCCCACATTCATACCCTCTGCACTCCTCCACTATGAACACCCCCCACATTCATACCCTCTGCACTCCTCCACTATGAACACCCCCACATTCATACCCTCTGCACTCCTCCACTATGAACACCCCCCACATTCATACCCTCTGCACTCCTCCACTATGAACACCCCCACATTCATACCCTCTGCACTCCTCCACTATGAACACCCCCACATTCATACCCTCTGCACTCCTCCACTATGAACACCCCCCACATTCATACCCTCTGCACTCCTCCACTATGAACACCCCCCACATTCATACCCTCTGCACTCCTCCACTATGAACACCCCCACATTCATACCCTCTGCACTCCTCCACTATGAACACCCCCACATTCATACCCTCTGCACTCCTCCACTATGAACACCCCCCTCCACTATGAACACCCCCCACATTCATACCCTCTGCACTCCTCCACTATGAACACCCCCCACATTCATACCCTCTGCACTCCTCCACTATGAACACCCCCACATTCATACCCTCTGCACTCCTCCACTATGAACACCCCCCCCACATTCATACCCTCTGCACTCCTCCACTATGAACACCCCCACATTCATACCCTCTGCACTCCTCCACTATGAACACCCCCACATTCATACCCTCTGCACTCCTCCACTATGAACACCCCCACATTCATACCCTCTGCACTCCTCCACTATGAACACCCCCCACATTCATACCCTCTGCACTCCTCCACTATGAACACCCCCCACATTCATACCCTCTGCACTCCTCCACTATGAACACCCCCCACATTCATACCCTCTGCACTCCTCCACTATGAACACCCCCCCACATTCATACCCTCTGCACTCCTCCACTATGAACACCCCCCCCTGCACATTCATACCCTCTGCACTCCTCCACTATGAACACCCCCACATTCATACCCTCTGCACTCCTCCACTATGAACACCCCCCACATTCATACCCTCTGCACTCCTCCACTATGAACACCCCCCATTCACATTCATACCCTCTGCACTCCTCCACTATGAACACCCCCCCCACATTCATACCCTCTGCACTCCTCCACTATGAACACCCCCCCCATTCATACCCTCTGCACTCCTCCACTATGAACACCCCCCACCCCACATTCATTCACCCTCTGCACTCCTCCACTATGAACACCCCCCCCCCACATTCATACCCTCTGCACTCCTCCACTATGAACACCCCCCCACATTCATACCCTCTGCACTCCTCCACTATGAACACCCCCCACATTCATACCCTCTGCACTCCTCCACTATGAACACCCCCCACATTCATACCCTCTGCACTCCTCCACTATGAACACCCCCCACATTCATACCCTCTGCACTCCTCCACTATGAACACCCCCCACATTCATACCCTCTGCACTCCTCCACTATGAACACCCCCACATTCATACCCTCTGCACTCCTCCACTATGAACACCCCCCCTCTGCACATTCATACCCTCTGCACTCCTCCACTATGAACACCCCCCACATTCATACCCTCTGCACTCCTCCACTATGAACACCCCCCACATTCATACCCTCTGCACTCCTCCACTGGACGATAATACATGTTATTGCAAATCCTCTGTGGATGACTGGGTTCTTCCTTGTTTCTATGAAGTTGCTGTTCAGTTGCTCTGCCATTATTATTGTAGGAGGTATTCTGGGTGGGGTTACCCTTGTGCTGACGAGGTATTCTAGGTGGGGTTACCCTTGTGCTGACGAGGTATTCTAGGTGGGGTTACCCTTGTGCTGACGAGGTATTCTAGGTGGGGTTACCCTTGTGCTGACGAGGTATTCTAGGTGGGGTTACCCTTGTGCTGATGAGGTATTCTAGGTGGGGTTACCCCTGTGCTGATGAGGTGTTCTGGGTGGGGTTAGCCCTGTGCTGATGAGGTGTTCTGGGTGGGGTTAGCCCTGTGCTGATGAGGTGTTCTGGGTGGGGTTAGCCCTGTGCTGATGAGGTGTTCTGGGTGGGGTTAGCCCTGTGCTGATGAGGTGTTCTGGGTGGGGTTAGCCCTGTGCTGATGAGGTGTTCTGGGTGGGGTTAGCCCTGTGCTGACTAGGTGTTCTGGGTGGGGTTAGCCCTGTGCTGACTAGGTGTTCTGGGTGGGGTTAGCCCTGTGCTGATGAGGTGTTCTGGGTGGGGTTAGCCCTGTGCTGATGAGGTATTCTGGGTGGGGTTAGCCCTGTGCTGATGAGGTGTTCTGGGTGGGGTTAGCCCTGTGCTGATGAGGTGTTCTGGGTGGGGTTAGCCCTGTGCTGACTGAGGTATTCTGGGTGGGGTTAGCCCTGTGCTGATGTGGGGTTAGCCCTCTGCTGATGAGGTATTCTGGGTGGGGTTAGCCCTGTGCTGATGAGGTATTCTGGGTGGGGTTAGCCCTGTGCTGATGAGGTATTCTGGGTGGGGTTAGCCCTGTGCTGTGACGTGAGTTTTATATGGTGTGTATTCCCTTTTCTCTCCACTGGCTATCTGGTAAACAGGCTACCCTCTAGGTAGTCTCTTCTGCTGATGTGTGTGGGTCTGGTAGTGGTACTCCCTCTATTCTACTCTTTTCCTTTCGGCATGGTTAATACCTGCCTTGCGCCCGATCACAATCTTCATCTTTACCCCTCTCTAATAAATACCGCTACACGCTCACCAACAAAGAATTCACAAAATGGGACAAACCCCAAAATATACTTTGTGTACATCTCAAAGCTCCCAACAATGCAGAACTAGGACTGTACCCACTAGTTATCTACATCCAGGAAAAAGATGGACAGGGGTAGGACTCTATGGAGGAGAGATGGACAGGGGTAGGACTCTATGGAGGAGAGATGGACAGGGGTAGGACTCTATGGAGGAGAGATTGACAGGGGTAGGACTCTATGGAGGAGAGATTGACAGGGGTTACCCTGACTGATGTGGGGTTAGTAGGACTCTATGGAGGAGAGATGGACAGGGGTAGGACTCTATGGAGGAGAGATGGACAGGGGTAGGACTCTATGGAGGAGAGATGGACAGGGGTAGGACTATGGAGGAGAGATGGACAGGGGTAGGACTCTATGGAGGAGAGATGGACAGGGGTAGGACTCTGGAGGAAGATGGACAGGGGGAGGACTCTGGAGGAGAGATGGACAGGGTAGGACTCTCATGGAGGAGAGATGGACAGGGGTAGGACTCTATGGAGGAGAGATGGACAGGGGTAGGACTCTATGGAGGAGAGATGGACAGGGGTAGGACTCTATGGAGGAGAGATGGACAGGGGTAGGACTCTATGGAGGAGAGATGGACAGGGGTAGGACTCTATGGAGGAGAGATGGACAGGGGTAGGACTCTATGGAGGAGAGATGGACAGGGGTAGGAGTGAGGACTGTATCCACTAGTTACTGGTGAGACTCTATGGAGGAGAGATGGACAGGGGTAGGACTCTATGGAGGAGAGATGGACAGGGGTAGGAGTGAGGACTGTATCCACTAGTTACTGGTGAGACTCTATGGAGGAGAGATGGACAGGGGTAGGAGTGAGAGACTATGGAGGAGAGATGGACAGGGGTAGGAGTGAGAGACTATGGAGGGGAGATGGACAGGGGTAGGTTTGAGAGACTATGGAGGAGAGATGGACAGGGGTAGGTTTGAGAGACTATGGAGGAGAGATGGACAGGTGGTAAGAGTGAGAGACTATGGAGGAGAGATGGACAGGGGTAGGAGTGAGACTATGGAGGAGAGATGGACAGGTGGTAGGAGTGAGACTATGGAGGAGAGATGGACAGGGGTAGGAGTGAGACTATGGAGGAGAGATGGACAGGGGTAGGAGTGCGAGACTCTATGGAGGAGAGATGGACAGGGGTAGGAGTGCGAGACTATGGAGGAGAGATGGACAGGGGTAGGAGTGAGAGACTCTATGGAGGAGAGATGGACAGGGGTAGGAGTGCGAGACTCTATGGAGGAGAGATGGACAGGGGTAGGTTTGGAGAGACTATGGAGGAGAGATGGACAGGGGTAGGAGTGCGAGACTCTATGGAGGAGAGATGGACAGGGGTAGGAGTGCGAGACTCTATGGAGGAGAGATGGACAGGTGGTAAGAGTGAGACTATGGAGGAGAGATGGACAGGGGTATGAGTGCGAGACTCTATGGAGGAGAGATGGACAGGGGTAGGAGTGAGAGACTCTATGGAGGAGAGATGGACAGGGGTAGGAGTGAGACTCTATGGAGGAGAGATGGACAGGGGTAGGAGTGAGAGACTCTATGGAGGAGAGATGGACAGGTGGTAAGAGAGACTATGGAGGAGAGATGGACAGGGGTAGGAGTGAGACTATGGAGGAGAGATGGACAGGGGTAGGAGTGCGAGACTCTATGGAGGAGAGATGGACAGGGGTAGGAGTGAGACTGGAGGAGAGATGGACAGGGGTAGGAGTGAGAGACTATCTTCATTGATCCAGCTGACAGTCAGTCATTCTGTCTGTTCCATTATTCATTGATCCAGCCGACAGTCAGTCATTCTGTCTGTTCCATTATTCATTGTGTTCCAGTATAGTACTGTTGTAGCATAATGCTTCTACACCTGCATTGCTCGTGCTTCTACACCTGCATTGCTTGCTGTTTGGGGTTTTAGGCTGGGTTTCTGTACAGCACTTTGAGATATCAGCTGATGTACGAAGGGCTATATAAATAAATTTGATTTGATTTAAGGACATTGATTTTGTGTGTGGTTTAACCCAGGGTGGTGCAGGGCGGTGCGGGGCGGTTTAAACCCAGGGCGGTGCGGGGCGGTTTAAACCCAGGGCGGTGCGGGGCGGTTTAAACCCAGGGCGGTGCGGGGCGGTTTAAACCCAGGGCGGTGGGGCGGTTTAAACCCAGGGCGGGCGGGCGGTTTAAACCCAGGGCGGTGCGGGGCGGTTTAAACCCAGGGCGGTGCGGGGCGGTTTAAACCCAGGGCGGTGCGGGGCGGTTTAAACCCAGGGTGAGACTGGCATTTCATCTGGCCTTGGGGTCTCCTACTGAATGTGTTTTATAGCCAATTCTTCTAATATTGCATGACAACGACATGAGTGGAACAGAATGTATTTGTGTAAAATCATGCATCAAGATTAACATTGTATTCCCAGAGGACTTGAAAGTATGAATTAAAACACTTGTTTACAAATTTCGACAAATAAATAAAAAATACCCAGCAGCATCTGCATCCACGAACATTTGAAATACATCTTATTTTTCTCCAAATAAATCAACTCTTAAATCTGATGATTTAATGAACAGATGAATCTATGCTGATTTGATGTCACAGTGTATTGGAGAGCTTTCTGGAAACTGGGTTGTTATTGGTGGTTATTAATCTGTGTCACTTCACTCTAGAAATACATTTTAAAATGGCCACTGAAGTCTATGTATCCCAAATGCCAGCCTATTCCCTACATAGTGCTTTTGACCGGAGCTCTTTTTAGTGATAGTTTAGGGAATAGGGTGCCATTTGGGACCAAGGCCCTACTGTACATATACACTCTGCTCTGCAGACTGGACTCATTTGTAAATTGTTATGTAATGTTAGTCGTAACTCGATCTCTTGCTCTGTCTCGTTGTATTTGTCATTTTATAAACATTAACAGTGCATTTTTTTTCTCTTTTTCTCCTCTGTCTGTCTCTCTCTTTGTCCCTGTCTCTCTCTCTTTGTCCCTGTCTCTCTCTTTGTCCCTGTCTCTCTCTCTTTGTCCCTGTCTCTCTCTCTTTGTCCCTGTCTCTCTCGCTTTCCCTGTCCCTGTCTCTCTCGCTTTGTCCCTGTCTCTCTCGCTTTGTCCCTGTCTCTCTCGCTTTGTCCCTGTCTCTCTCTCGCTTTGTCCCTGTCTCTCTCGCTTTGTCCCTGTCTCTCTCGCTTTGTCCCTGTCTCTCTCGCTTTGTCCCTGTCTCTCTCGCTTTGTCCCTGTCTCTCTCGCTTTGTCCCTGTCTCTCTCGCTTTGTCCCTGTCTCTCTCTCGCTTTCCCTGTCCCTGTCCCTGTCTCTCTCTCGCTTTGTCCCTGTCTCTCTCTCGCTTTGTCCCTGTCTCTCTCTCTCTTTGCTTTGTCCCTGTCTCTCTCTCTTTGTTGCTTTGTCCCTGTCTCTCTCTCTCTTTGTCCCTGTCTCTCTCTCGCTTTGTCCCTGTCTCTCTCTCGTCTTTGTCCCTGTCTCTCTCTCTTTGTCTCTTGTCTCTCTGTCTCTCTCTCGTCTTTGTCCCTGTCTCTCTCTCGCTTTGTCCCTGTCTCTCTCTCGTCTTTGTCCCTGTCTCTCTCTCGCTTTGTCCCTGTGTCTCTCTCTCTTTGTCTCTTGTCCCTGTCTCTCTCTCTCTTTGTCTCTGTGTCTCTCTCTCGTCTCTTGTCCCTGTCTCTCTCTCTCTTCTGTCTCTGTCTCTGTCTCTCTTTGTCTTTGTCCCTGTCTCTCTCTCTTTGTCCTGTGTCTCTCTCTCTTTGTCCCTGTGTCTCTTTGTCTCTGTGTCTTTGTCCCTGTGTCTCTCTCTCTTTGTCCCTGTCTCTCTCTCTCTTTGTCCCTGTCTCTCTCTCGTCTTGTGTCCCTGTCTCTGTGTCTCTCTCTTTGTCCCTGTCTCTCTCTCGCTTTGTCCCTGTGTCTCTCTCTTGTCTTTGTCCCTGTCTCTGTGTCTCTCTTTGTCTCTGTCTCTCTCTCTCTTTGTCCCTGTCTCTCTCTCTTTGTCTCTGTGTCTCTCTCTCTTTGTCTCTGTGTCTCTCTCTCTCTTGTCTCTGTCTCATAGACCTGGGTCTGGATCAGTTCCAGGTGAAGCGATATGATGGAAAGGTAAGGAAGGAGGGAGGGAGTGTGGGTGGGTCGGGAGGGAAGGAGGGAGTGTGGGTGGGCGGGAGGGAGTGTGGAAGTCTGGGAGGGGGTGTGGAAGTCTGGGAGGGAGAGAGATGGAGTCTGGGGGTCTCTGGGCAGCAGGGAGGGAGGGTGGGAGGGCAGGAGGGGGGGGGGGACCTGGGCTGGATCAGGGAGGGAGGGGGGGTGGGCAGGGAGGGGGGGGGGGTGGGAGGAGTGAGGGGGTGGGAGGAGGGAGGGAGGGAGGGAGGGTGGGGAGGGAGGAGGGAGGGTGGGTGGGTGGGATGGGTGGGAGGAGTGAGGGTGGGAGGTGGAGTGGGGCGGGTGGGAGGAGGGGGAGGTGTGGGGGGGGTGAGGAGGAGGGCGGGTGGGAGGAGTGAGGGCGGGTGGGAGGGAGTGAGGGCGGGTGGGTGGGTGGGGGGGAGGAGGGAGGGTGGGAGGAGGAGGGAGGGCGGGAGTGAGGGAGGGCGGGGAGGAGTGAGGGAGGGCAGCAGGGAGTGAGGGAGGGCAGCAGTGAGTGAGTGAGGGCGGGTGGGAGTGAGTGAGGGCGGGTGGGGCAGTGAGTGAGGGAGGGCAGCAGGAGTGAGGAGGGAGGGCAGCAGTGAGGAGTGAGTGAGGGCAGCAGTGAGTGAGTGAGGGGGCAGCAGGGCAGGGGAGTGAGTGAGGGAGGGCAGCAGGGAGTGAGGGAGGGAGGGCAGGGAGGGAGTGAGTGAGTGAGGGAGGGCAGCAGGGAGGAGGGAGGGAGGAGTGAGGGAGGGCAGCAGGGAGTGAGTGAGTGAGTGAGGGAGGGCAGCAGGGAGGGAGGGCAGCAGAGGGAGGGAGGGCAGCAGGGAGTGAGTGAGGGAGGGCAGCAGGGAGTGAGTGAGGGAGGGCAGCAGGGAGTGAGTGAGGGAGGGCAGCAGGGAGTGAGTGAGGGAGGGCAGCAGGGAGTGAGTGAGGGAGGGCAGCAGGGAGTGAGTGAGGGAGGGCAGCAGGGAGTGAGTGAGGGAGGGCAGCAGGGTGAGTGAGGGAGGGCAGCAGGGAGTGAGTGAGGGAGGGCAGCAGGGAGTGAGTGAGGGAGGGCAGCAGGAGTGAGTGAGGGAGGGCAGCAGGGAGTGAGTGAGGGAGGGCAGCAGGGAGTGAGTGAGGGAGGGCAGGGAGGGAGGAGTGAGGGGGAGGGCAGCAGGGAGTGAGTGAGGGGGAGGGCAGCAGGGAGTGAGTGGAGTGAGTGAGTGAGGGAGGGCAGCAGTGAGTGAGTGAGGGAGGGCAGCAGGGAGTGAGTGAGGGAGGGCAGCAGGGAGTGAGTGAGGGAGGGCAGCAGTGAGGAGTGAGGGAGGGCAGCAGGGAGTGAGTGAGGGAGGGCAGCAGTGAGTGAGTGAGGGAGGGCAGCAGGAGTGAGTGAGGGAGGGCAGCAGGGAGTGAGTGAGGGAGGGCAGCAGGGAGTGAGTGAGGGAGGGCAGCAGGGAGTGAGTGAGGGAGGGCAGCAGGGGGAGTGAGGGGGAGGGCAGCAGGGAGTGAGTGAGGAGGGAGGGCAGCAGGGAGTGAGTGAGTGAGGGAGGGCAGCAGGGAGTGAGTGAGTGAGGGAGGGCAGCAGGGAGTGAGTGAGTGAGGGAGGGCAGCAGGGAGTGAGGGAGGGCAGGGAGTGAGTGAGGGAGGGCAGCAGGGAGTGAGTGAGTGAGGGAGGGCAGCAGGGAGTGAGTGAGGGAGGGCAGCAGGGGCAGCAGGGAGGAGTGAGGGAGGGCAGCAGGGAGTGAGTGAGGGGAGGGCAGCAGGGAGTGAGTGAGGGCAGCAGTGAGTGAGGGCAGCAGTGAGTGAGGGCAGCAGTGAGTGAGGGGCAGCAGGGAGTGAGGGAGGGCAGCAGGGAGGAGGGAGGGTGGGTAGCAGGGAGGGCAGGAGGGAGTGAGGGAGGGTGGGCAGGGCAGGGAGAGGGGGGAGGGCAGCAGGGAGAGGGGGAGGGCAGCAGGGAGAGGGGGAGGGCAGCAGGCCATGGCCAAAAGGAAGGATGACAGCCCGGGTGGGCGAATAGAAAGGGTACCTTCCGATCTCTTGTTGAAGTCCCGGCTCTTACATTCTTTCATTACCTAGGGGTGTGTCCCAAATGACTCCCTATGCCATATCATGACCCATAGGGCTCTTGACAAAACAAGTGTGGTCTATTAGGGAACAGGTTTCCATTTGTGATACACCACCTCGTTTCATAAAACTCTCATTCCACCTCTGTTTTCAGACTGTGAGAGTGAAGTGTGAGAGAGCAATCCTAAGTGGCTGACCATGGAACTGCGTTACTCATAATTGCAATGGGGAAGAGGGAGAGGGGGGGGGGTGTTTATTGAGGTGGAATATATTTCATCATGAGATTCAACAGTTGTTTTATAACCTATCACTCTCTAGAGCAGTGTTTCATCACCCTGGTCCCGGGCACCTGAAGGGATGACACAGTTTTGGTTTTGCCTCAAATCAAAAGCTTTGAGTTGATTGATTGGTGTTATAAGGTGTGTAGTGCTCGGGGTCCCCTGGGCTATGATTAGGGAACACTGGAGTACAGGACGAGAAGGAAGTGCCTGGGCTATGATTAGGGGACACGAGTACAGGACGAGAAGGAAGTGCCTGGGCTATGATTAGGGGACACTGGAGTACAGGACGAGAAGGAAGTGAAGGTCACCGCTCAGATAACAACATTTGTAAAATAAAAACTATTTTGAAGCTACTTTTTAAATTCAGGACTATTTTATTTTTCTTTAAATGCCACAGTTTTATCAGGTTTACAAGAAGTTTAATAAGCAGGTTCTTTTTTTATTTTTTAAAGGTTATAAGGGTTTATAAACAGCAGCATCAAATGGGGTCTAATTGCGAAGATGCTGCTGCTTGTGAGTTAGAGAGACTCCAGATCCTGAGCTAATATAATGAAGAGAAGACAGAATTGGCAGATGAACGCTGTTTCGGCCAATATCCACAATCCCAGCTCCAGACCCATCCACTACTAATCTAATGTTCATCTCCAACGACACATTTACCATCACTCTCTCAAACGGCTTTGACATTCACTCTTTTGGTGCATCAGTAGGGCCTTATGACAGAGTGGTGTTCTATCCAGCTGGCCATCTAGCAGGCTTTAAGGAGGAAGGGACGAGGGAGATGTGGACAGCAGGCATTAAGGAGGAAGGGACGAGGGAGATGTGGACAGCAGGCTTTGAGGAACATGTGGACAGCAGGCTTTAAGGAGGAAGGGACGAGGGAGATGTGGACAGCAGGCATTAAGGAGGAAGGGTTTTAGGGAGATGTGGACAGCAGGCTTTAAGGGATGGGGGAGATGTGGACAGCAGGCTTTAAAAGATGGGGGAGATGTGGACAGCAGGCTTTAGGGGATGGGGGAGATGTGGACTGCAGGCTTTAGGGGTACAGGGAGATGTGGACTGCGGGCTTTAGGGGACGGGGAGATGTGGACTAAAAACTTTTTGGGGACGGGGGAGATGTGGACTATTTTAT
>NC_056447.1:17178731-17198731 GCF_018296145.1 Oncorhynchus tshawytscha
CACACACACACACACACACATCCCCATACACACACACACACACACATCCCCATACACACACACACACACACATCCCCATACACACACACACACACACATACACACATCCACACCCACACACACACACACACACACACATCCCCATACACACACACACACACACATCCCCATACACACACACACACACACACACCCTTTTACGTTTACACAGACAAGGACACTAACCCCGGACTGATTTTAGATAAGCAAACAAAACCGAGATTATACTATTTAACTACTATTTAAATATGAATAGTCAACAAAGGACGATTTACAATATATTTGCACATTCATGCTCTCTGATCCAGAACTAGCTCCGTCATGTGTTTAATCCACGCTCCACAATATAACCTTATGAATGGAATAGTGTCCATACCAACAGCTTGAGGTATGAAACGGCATTATAATGTCCATACCAACAGCTTGAGGTGTGAAATGGCATTATAATGTCCATACCAACAGCTTGAGGTGTGAAATGGCATTATAATGTCCATACCAACAGCTTGAGGTATGAAACGGCATTATAATGTCCATACCAACAGCTTGAGGTATGAAACGGCATTATAATGTCCATACCAACAGCTTGAGGTATGAAACGGCATTATAATGTCCATACCAACAGCTTGAGGTATGAAACAGTATTATAATGTCCATACCAACAGCTTGAGGTATGAAACAGCATTATAATGTCCATACCAACAGCTTGAGGTGTACTAAAGTGATTGAGTGAGTTAAAAACAGACCTCTACTGTGGCAAAGCAACAGCCTAGTTAACCAGTCTGAATTCTTCTCTCACTATTTAAGGTTTAGCATTCAGACTGGTTTAACTAGGCTTGGTTGCCTAGCCACCACAGACCCTCATTCTCTCTCTCTCTCTCTCTCAATCACTGTATTGGACCACCAAGTTTGTGTGTGTATATGAGCAGTTCTAGATGGAACATTCCAGAGTTCTAGATGGAACATTCCAGAGTTCTAGATGGAACATTCCAGAGTTCTAGATGGATGGTCCCTACGTAGCCGATATGTCACCTATCTCTGGGCATTCTGTTTGCTAATCTCTCTCTGTACTATACAGTAGTCTACACATGATGCATGGCTAGCTGTGGATGATAGTCCTTTGACTCGCAAACACACGCACACACACACACACACACACACCACTCAAACACACACTCACCACTCACACACCAACGCACCTGATTGGCCTGATAGCGTCCTCTGGCTTGGCAACAGAATTACACTTCACTCACTTTTCTATCCAGCCCTCCTTTCCCCCTCCTCTCTCCATCCTCCCCCCGTTCCCTCGCCAAGAACCTATGAAATCGCTCCATTCCACTGGACTGGGATGCAATATTAATATTGTAAGAATTACAGTAACCTACAATTCCCCGAGCTGAAACTCCCGAGTCGAGGGCAGTTTTATGGTCAGAGTATGCTAATCTGAGGTTCAGACGAGGAGATTGGGATTGGTTGGGGGTGGTGAAGTGGGGGTGGTGGTGGGGTGGGGGTGGGGGTGTTCACTAGGGGATGGAGCTTCTCCTTGTCTGGGGGGGGGAAATATCACAATGGAATCTGCTTGAGTACTAGTAGTATCTCTTTAAAAAAAAAATCATTGGAAAATGGTAGTTCAGTTCTCCTCTCCTTTCGTGTGCTAAAATCCCTCACCATATTTAACATTTTTTTCACATTTTGTTTATTTATCCATTGTTTGTGCTTTTAATATTTCGGTACTCCCCTACTGCTCTTAGTATGTTTGGGTACTCCCCTACTGCTCTTAGTATGTTTGTTTGGGTACTCCCCTACTGCTCTTAGTATGTTTGGGTACTCCCTACTGCTCTTAGTATGTTTGGGTACTCCCCTACTGCTCTTAGTATGTTTGGGTACTCCCCTACTGCTCTTAGTATGTTTGGGTACTCCCTGCTAGTATGTTTGGGTACTGCTCTTAGTATGTTTGGGTACTCCCTACTGCTCTTAGTATGTTTGGGTACTGCTCTTAGTATGTTTGGGTACTCTCCTACTGCTCTTAGTATGTTTGGGTACTCCCCTACTGCTCTTAGTATGTTTGGGTACTCCCCTACTGCTCTTAGTATGTTTGGGTACTCTCCTACTGCTCTTAGTATGTTTGGGTACTCCCCTACTGCTCTTAGTATGTTTGGGTACTCCCCTACTGCTCTTAGTATGTTTGGATACTCCCCTACTGCTCTTAGTATGTTTGGATACTCCCCTACTGCTCTTAGTATGTTTGGGTACTCCCCTACTGCTCTTAGTATGTTTGGGTACTCTCCTACTGCTCTTAGTATGTTTGGGTACTCCCCTCCTACTGCTCTTAGTATGTTTGGGTACTCCCCTACTGCTCTTAGTATGTTTGGATACTCCCCTATTGCTCTTAGTATGTTTGGGTACTCCCCTACTGCTCTTAGTATGTTTGGATACTCCCCTACTGCTCTTAGTATGTTTGGATACTCCCCTACTGCTCTTAGTATGTTTGGATACTCCCCTATTGCTCTTAGTATGTTTGGGTACTCCCCTACTGCTCTTAGTATGTTTGGGTACTCCCCTACTGCTCTTAGTATGTTTGGGTACTCCCCTACTGCTCTTAGTATGTTTGGGTACTCCCCTACTGTCTTTAACATTTTCTAATTGGGTCTCCTGTGTTTTTTAAACCAAATGTTCCATTGACTTTAATCCTCCACTGTCCAAGTGTATCTCTCTCCCTCTTTCTCTCTCCTCATATCATTGTGACCATGCCATCAGTTGTTATAATGTAATGTTATTGTAATGTTTTGCTGTTATTCATGTAACTGCTGTGGAATCTACTCCTGCTCTGGCAATCTTCTCCATATAACCAATAACCCTTCCTCCTCCTCCACCTGACGAATCCTCCATTTTATCAACCATCCCTCCCCCTTATCCCCTACCTACCTATTCATCAACTATCCCTTCCTCTCCCTCCCTGTCCCACCCCTCCCTCACTGTCTCCTCTCCCCTCCTCCATCCCTCCATCCACCCCTCCCTCTCTGCAGGACTTCTGGCAGGTATGGGGCGTGTCCCGAGCAGCATGTGTGTGTGTGTTTGAACCAAGGCCTGATCTGATAACTGTGTACTCTGTTCACTGTACCTTCCTCCATCTCTCTCTCCTTCTAATTCCTCCCTCCCTACTCTCTACCTCCAGCTCTCTCCTTCTAATTCCTCCCTCCCTACTCTCTACCTCCAGCTCTCTCTCCTTCTAATTCCTCCCTCCATACTCTCTACCTCCAGCTCTCTCTCCTTCTAATTCCTCCCTCCCTACTCTCTACCTCCAGCTCTCTCTCCTTCTAATTCCTCCCTCCATACTCTCTACCTCCAGCTCTCTCTCCTTCTAATTCCTCCCTCCCTACTCTCCAACTCCCTCCATCTCTCTCTACCTCTACTCCACTCTCCCCTGGAGATCTTCCATATATACACTACCAGTCAAACGTTTTAGAACACCTACTCATTCAAGGGTTTTTCTTTTTTTACTATTTTCTACATTGTAGATTAATAGTGAGGACATTACAACTATGAAATAACACATGGGATCATGTAGTAACCAAAAAGGTATTAAACAAATCAAAATATATTTGATATTCTTGTAAGTAGCCACCCTTTGCCTTGATGACAGCTTTGCACACTCTTGGCGTTCTCTCAACCAGCTTCACCTGGAATGCTTTTCCAACAGTCTTGAAAGAGTTCTCACATATGCTGAGCACTTGCTGGCTGCTTTTCCTTCACTCTGTGATCCAACTCATCCCAAACCATCTCAATTTGGTTGAGGTCGGGTGATTGTGGAGGCCAGGTCATCTGATGCAGCACTCAATCACTCTCCTTCTTGTTCAAATAGCTCTTACACAACCTGGAGGTGTGTTGGGTCATTTTCCTGTTTAAAAACCAATGATAGACCCACTAAGCGCAAACCAGATGGGATGGCTTATCACTGCAGAATGGTGTGGTAGCCATGCTGGTTAAGCGTGCCTTGAATTCTAAATAAAACACAGTGTCACCAGCAAAAGCGCCCTACACCATAACACCTCCTCCTCCATGCTTCACGGTGGGAAATACACATGCGGAGATCATCCGTTCACTAATGTCCATTGCTCGTGTTTCTTGGCCCAAGCAAGTCTATTCTTATTGGTGTCCTTGAGTAGTGGTTTCTTTACAGCAATTCGACCATGGAGGCCTGATTCACGCAGTCTCCAATGAACCGTTGATGTGTCTGTTACTTGAACTCTGTGAAGCATTTATTTGGGCTGCAATCTGAGGCTGTAATGAAATTATCCTCTGCAGCAGAGTTAACTCTGGGTCTTCCTTTCCTGTGGCGGTCCTCATGAGAGCCAGTTTCATCATAGCGCTTGATGGTTTTTGCGACTGTACTTGAAGAAACTTTCAAAGTTCTTGAAATGTTCCGGATTGATTGACCTTCGTGTCTTAAAGTAATGATGGACTGTTTGTTTATTGGAGCTGTTCTTGCCATAATATGGACTTGGTCTTTTACCAAATAGGGTTGTCTTCTGTATACCACCCCTACCCTGTCACAACACAACTGATTGGCTGGAACGCATTAAGAACGAAAGACATTCCACAAATGAACTTTTTAACAAGGTACACCTGTTAACTGAAATGCATTCCAGGTGACTACCTCGTGAAGCTGGTTGAGAGGATGCCAAGAGTGTGCAAAGCTATCATGAAGGAAAAGGGTGGCTACTTAGAAGAATCTCAAATATAAAATATATTTTGATAGAACCTTTTTGGGGGGGGGGTTACTACATGATTCCATATGTGTTATTTCATAGTTTTGATGTCTTCACTATTATTCTACAATGTAGAAAATAGTAAAAATCAAGAAAAACCCTGTAATGAGTAGATGTTCTAAAACTTTTGACCGGTAGTGTAGTTGTCAGTGGGGAGGAAAAACACACTAGAAGTTTCTCTGGTCAAGTTGTATTGCATCTCAACTTCAGCAGAGTGTAAAGTGCTTAACCAAAGTCACGGGTTGTGTCCCCAAAAGGGACCCTATTCCCTCTTAAGTGCACTACTTTTGCCCAGAGCCCATTTTAGGGAATAGGGTGCAATTTGGGACTACGGCCTCACCACAACCCCAGCAGGATAGAACACTGGCCAAGCACCAAATAGTGCATTAAACATGGATCTATTTCCATCAGGAATCATTGGAATGGTAATACAAAACCCTCCACAACTGACTCTTGGCACTGTGGATGTCAGAGTTGGATAGGTTTAGTGATCAACGGAAAGTCGGCCTAGTATGGTTTAAGATATAGAGAAACAGACGGAAGGACTGGGGCATAAAATACTGGGCCATCATCTTCTGCACCAGTACAACAGGGATGGATGGAGGGTGCTTGTGTGTGTACACATACACCAAGTCATATCACACACACACCTGCTGCTGCCTGTCTCTTTAGTGGCTCTTTGTGTTTGAATCTAGATGACGGTCTACCCTCCCTGTTGCTCTAGGGGTTGAGCCACCCTCCCTGTTGCTCTAGGGGTTGAGCCACCCTCCCTGTTGCTCTAGGGGTTGAGCCACCCTCCCTGTTGCTCTAGGGGTTGAGCCACCCTCCCTGTTGCTCTAGGGGTTGAGCCACCCTCCCTGTTGCTCTAGGGGTTGAGCCACCCTCCCTGTTGCTCTAGGGGTTGAGCCACCCTCCCTGTTGCTCTAGGGGTTGAGCCACCCTCCCTGTTGCTCTAGGGGTTGAGCCACCCTCCCTGTTGCTCTAGGGGTTGAGCCACCCTCCCTGTTGCTCTAGGGGTTGAGCCACCCTCCCTGTTGCTCTAGGGGTTGAGCCACCCTCCCTGTTGCTCTAGGGGTTGAGCACCCTCCCTGTTGCTCTAGGGGTTGAGCACCTCCCTGTTGCTCTAGGGGTTGCCACCCTCCCTGTTGCTCTAGGGGTTGAGCCACCCTCCCTGTTGCTCTAGGGGTTGAGCCACCCTCCCTGTTGCTCTAGGGGTTGAGCCACCCTCCCTGTTGCTCTAGGGGTGAGCCACCCTCCCTGTTGCTCTAGGGGTTGAGCCACCCTCCCTGTTGCTCTAGGGGTTGAGCCACCCCCCCTGTTGATCTAGGGGTTGAGCCACCCTCCCTGTTGCTCTAGGGGTTGAGCCACCCTCCCTGTTGCTCTAGGGGTTGGTACAGGTTTAGTTACCCTCCCTGTTGCCAGAGGATTAGATACAGGATCTACCTGCTAGGTGACCTTTAAACAGCAGGGATGTGCCTTGTTTAACCTGTAGCACGGTGAGACACACCAAGACCCAGAGATATGGAGCATGAGCAGGAACAAGGATGTCTGAGACCTAGCAGGAAGGGAGGCTAGTGAGGCAGTACACACAGCCCTGTCCAGTGGAGGTCTGAGACCTAGCAGGAAGGGAGGGTAGTGAGGCAGTACACACAGCCCTGTCCAGTGGATGTCTGAGACCTAGCAGGAAGGGAGGGTAGTGAGGCAGTACACACAGCCCTGTCCAGTGGATGTCTGAGACCTAGCAGGAAGGGAGGGTAGTGAGGCAGTACACACAGCCCTGTCCAGTGGAGGTCTGAGACCTAGCAGGAAGGGAGGGTAGTGAGGCAGTACACACAGCCCTGTCCAGTGGAGGTCTGAGACCTAGCAGGAAGGGAGGGTAGTGAGGCAGTACACACAGCCCTGTCCAGTGGATGTCTGAGACCTAGCAGGAAGGGAGGGTAGTGAGGCAGTACACACAGCCCTGTCCAGTGGAGGTCTGAGACCTAGCAGGAAGGGAGGGTAGTGAGGCAGTACACACAGCCCTGTCCAGTGGAGGTCTGAGACCTAGCAGGAAGGGAGGGTAGTGAGGCAGTACACACAGCCCTGTCCAGTGGAGGTCTGAGACCTAGCAGGAAGGGAGGGTAGTGAGGCAGTACACACAGCCCTGTCCAGTGGAGGTCTGAGACCTAGCAGGAAGGGAGGGTAGTGAGGCAGTACACACAGCCCTGTCCAGTGGAGGTCTGAGACCTAGCAGGAAGGGAGGGTAGTGAGGCAGTACACACAGCCCTGTCCAGTGGAGGTCTGAGACCTAGCAGGAAGGGAGGGTAGTGAGGCAGTACACACAGCCCTGTCCAGTGGAGGTCTGAGACCTAGCAGGAAGGGAGGGTAGTGAGGCAGTACACACAGCCCTGTCCAGTGGAGGTCTGAGACCTAGCAGGAAGGGAGGGTAGTGAGGCAGTACACACAGCCCTGTCCAGTGGAGGTCTGAGACCTAGCAGGAAGGGAGGGTAGTGAGGCAGTACACACAGCAGCCTGTCACAGCCCTGTCCAGTGGAGGTCTGAGACCTAGCAGGAAGGGAGGGTAGTGAGGCAGTACACACAGCCCTGTCCAGTGGAGGTCTGAGACCTAGCAGGAAGGGAGGGTAGTGAGGCAGTACACACAGCCCTGTCCAGTGGAGGTCTGAGACCTAGCAGGAAGGGAGGGTAGTGAGGCAGTACACACAGCCCTGTCCAGTGGAGGTCTGAGACCTAGCAGGAAGGGAGGGTAGTGAGGCAGGGTGGAGGTCTGAGACCTGCAGGAAGGGAGGGTAGTGAGGCAGTACACACAGCCCTGTCCAGTGGAGGTCTGAGACCTAGCAGGAAGGGAGGGTAGTGAGGCAGTACACACAGCCCTGTCCAGTGGAGGTCTGAGACCTAGCAGGAAGGGAGGGTAGTGAGGCAGTACACACAGCCCTGTCCAGTGGAGGTCTGAGACCTAGCAGGAAGGGAGGGTAGTGAGGCAGTACACACAGCCCTGTCCAGTGGAGGTCTGAGACCTAGCAGGAAGGGAGGGTTGAGGCAGTCACACAGCCCTGTCCAGTGGAGGTCTGAGACCTAGCAGGAAGGGTGGGTTTGAGGCAGTACACACAGCCCTGTCCAGTGGAGGTCTGAGACCTAGCAGGAAGGGAGGGTGTGAGGCAGTCACACAGCCCTGTCCAGTGGAGGTCTGAGACCTAGCAGGAAGGGAAGTGAGGCAGTACACACAGCCCTGTCCAGTGGATGTCTGAGACCTGCAGGAAGGGAGGGTAGTGAGGCAGAAAGCCCTGTCCAGTGGAGGTCTGAGACCTAGCAGGAAGGGAGGGTGCTGAATGACACACAGCCCTGTCCAGTGGAGGTCTGAGACCTAGCAGGAAGGGAGGGTAGTGAGGCAGTACACACAGCCCTGTCCAGTGGAGGTCTGAGACCTCAGGAAGGGAGGGTAGTGAGGCAGTACACACAGCCCTGTCCAGTGGAGGTCTGAGACCTAGCAGGAAGGGAGGCTAGTGAGGCAGTCACACAGCCCTGTCCAGTGGAGGTCTGAGACCTAGCAGGAAGGGGAGGGTAGTGAGGCAGTCACACAGCCCTGTCCAGTGGAGGTCTGAGACCTAGCAGGAAGGGAGGGTAGTGAGGCAGTCACAGCCCTGTCCAGTGGAGGTCTGAGACCTCAGGAAGGGAGGGTAGTGAGGCAGTCACACAGCCCTGTCCAGTGGAGGTCTGAGACCTAGCAGGAAGGGAGGGTAGTGAGGCAGTCACACAGCCCTGTCCAGTGGAGGTCTGAGACCTAGCAGGAAGGGAGGGTAGTGAGGCAGTACACACAGCCCTGTCCAGTGGAGGTCTGAGACCTCAGGAAGGGAGGCTATGAGGCAGTCCACAGCCCTGTCCAGTGGAGGTCTGAGACCTAGCAGGAAGGGAGGGTTGAGGCAGTACCACAGCCCTGTCCAGTGGAGGTCTGAGACCTAGCAGGAAGGGAGGGTAGTGAGGCAGTCACAGCCCTGTCCAGTGGATGTCTGAGACCTAGCAGGAAGGGAGGGTAGTGAGGCAGTACACACAGCCCTGTCCAGTGGAGGTCTGAGACCTAGCAGGAAGGGAGGGTAGTGAGGCAGTACACAGCCCTGTCCAGTGGATGTCTGAGACCAGCAGGAAGGGAGGGTTGAGGCAGTACACACAGCCCTGTCCAGTGGAGGTCTGAGACCTAGCAGGAAGGGAGGGTAGTGAGGCAGTACACACAGCCCTGTCCAGTGGAGGTCTGAGACCTAGCAGGAAGGGAGGGTAGTGAGGCAGTACACACAGCCCTGTCCAGTGGAGGTCTGAGACCTAGCAGGAAGGGAGGGTAGTGAGGCAGTCTGCCCTGTCCAGTGGAGGTCTGACCTAGCAGGAAGGGAGGCTAGTGAGGCAGTACACACAGCTCTGTCCAGTGGAGGTCTGAGACCTAGCAGGAAGGGAGGGTAGTGAGGCAGTACACACAGCCCTGTCCAGTGGAGGTCTGAGACCTAGCAGGAAGGGAGGGTAGTGAGGCAGTACACACAGCCCTGTCCAGTGGAGGTCTGAGACCTAGCAGGAAGGGAGGGTAGTGAGGCAGTACACACAGCCCTGTCCAGTGGAGATCTGTGTGTAGATCTTTTCAGGGAGAATGAAACACCCTGCAACAATATGGGTCAGGGTCTGGTGCCAAGGCATGGATTACTTCACCTGCTCGTGTGTGTGTGTGTGTGTGATTTGTGGTGTGTATGTGTGTGTGTCCAACGTGTGTGTTGTGTGTGTGTGTGTGTGTGTGTGTTTTGTGTGTGTGTGTGTGTGTGTGTGTGTGTGTGTGTTTGATCAACCACACAGGACCATGTTAGATCAAGTGTGTCACAACAAAGTATTTGAAGAGGACAAACGTCAACACTTGCCAACTGAGATGCAATAAGAAACTTCTACTCTGTTAGTGCTGAATGACAACCGTCCTGTTCCCCTGTTTATGTCTCTCCCTCTCTTTACTCTTTCACTCCCTCTTTCACTCTCTCCCTTCACCCCTTCCTCTGCTTCCATCTTCCTCTTCTCTGTCACTCTCTCCCTTCACCCCTTCCTCTGCTTCCATCTTCCTCTTCTCTGTCACTCTCTCCCTTCACCCCTCCTCTATGCTTCCATCTTCCTCTTCTCTGTCACCCTCTCGCTCTCTCCAGCCTTGTCCAATGCTTTGGCGCTGCTGTAGCTCTTTCCCAGCATGCTCTGCTCCTTGCCTGTGTCTGAAGGGGAGACCGTACTGTATGTAGAGCGGCACGGGTCTGCAGGTTATAGCTCCCCCTCTCTGCAGCCGGCATGGTGGCACCACAGGGTGATCTAAACCCAGGAAATGAATCATCTCTCCATTTGCTGGATGGCTTCTTATGGCCCTGGTCCAATACTTTTACTGGGTTGGGTAAACAAAGCTACTAGAATCTTGCTTTCACCTACCCTCTAGTGTTCGGTCAGTGATTTATGGTTGTATCCCAATTCTCCAACGTTCTTTTGAAAGTGTACACTTGTGCTTTTAAATCCAAAGCTACTTCGTACTTTCACCAAGCCACTAGTGTTAGATCAATGATACCTCAAAAAGGAAGGGGGCATTTTTCCAGCCTTGGAACAGAGCCCAGAACAAAGAATTAGAATGAGTAGAATGTTCTAGCCATTCTACTCATTCTATGTCTTTGGCCCATTGAAACCCCTTTCTTCTATTGATAGAATCCCAGCACTAGAATGATTCTATTGATAGAATCCCAGCACTAGAATGATAGAATCCCAGCACTAGAATGATAGAATCCCAGCACTAGAATGATTCTATTGATAGTCCCAGCACTAGAATGATAGAATCCCAGCACTAGAATGATAGAATCCCAGCACTAGAATGATTCTATTGATAGAATCCCAGCACTAGAATGATTCTATTGATAGAATCCCAGCACTAGAATGATTCTATTGATAGAATCCCAGCACTAGAATGATTCTATTGATAGAATCCCAGCACTAGAATGATTCTATTGATTGAGTCCCAGCACTAGAATGATAGAATCCCAGCACTAGAATGATTCTATTGATTGAGTCCCAGCACTAGAATGATAGAATCCCAGCACTAGAATGATTCTATTGATTGAGTCCCAGCACTAGAATGATAGAATCCCAGCACTAGAATGATTCTATTGATTGAATCCCAGCACTAGAATGATTCTATTGATTGAGTCCCAGCACTAGAATGATAGAATCCCAGCACGAATGATTCTATTGATTGAATCCCAGCACTAGAATGATTCTATTGATTGAATCCCAGCACTAGAATGATTCTATTGATTGAATCCCAGCACTAGAATGATTCTATTGATTGAATCCCAGCACTAGAATGATTCTATTGATTGAATCCCAGCACTAGAATAATTCTATTCGATTGATAAAACACACCACCTGTGGCCTTTATCGCTCTGTGATGCCACGGCAACCACTATCTGTCATGTGACTGGTTGCGACGCCTGTCACTCACAAAGGAATGCTGACGGGGCTGCTGCCATGGAAACAAACATGCCTGTTGTCTTGTCGTCACACAAGTTCTTAGTTGTTATAGCTACTGACTTTTATTCTGTTTCAGCGGCTGGAACAAACCTTCCAAGGACAGTTGTGTATGAGCCTCCCTCCTCCTTTCTCGCTCTCTTTCTCTCTCCCTCACTAGCTCTGACTTTGTTGTTCTTTCTCACACACACACACACACACACACACACACACACACACACACACACACACACACACACACACACACACACAGAGGTTGGGCTGGTGTGATTTGACTGCACACCTGGTTATCTACTCCTACAGCTGTTGATCCTTAGTGACCATAATTGTTAATTGAACGTCGGTAGCAACACACACCATTTCTCTGAGATTCATTCATCTTTACATGTGGTTGCCTTCTCTCTCTCTCTCTCTCTGAATATTTATGTCTAGAGGTTATTAGCAGCACACCTGCTCTGCCAGTCAATCCTCTGGAGACCTGGCTGGTGTTTAGTAGAGTACTATCTAATCATATCTGTACTTGCCCCCCCCAAAAAAGAACCTTCCAGAAGGACAACCATCTCTGCAGCACTCCACCAATCAGACCTTTATGGTAGAGTGAACAGACGGAATCCACTCCTCAGTGAAAGGCACATAACAGCCCGCTTGGAGTTTTACTAAAGGCACCTAAAGACTCTCAGACCATGAGAAACAAGATTCTTTGGTCTGATGAAACTAAGATTGAACTCTTTGTTCTGAATGCCAAGTGTCACGTCTGGAGGAAACCTGGTACCATCCCTACGGTGAAGCGTGGTGGCAGGATCATGCTGTGGGGATGTTTTTCATCGGCAGGGACAGGGAGACGAGTCCGGATAGAGGGAAAAATCAATGGTGCAAAGTACAGATGAACGGAGCAATGAGATCCTTGATGAAAACCTGCTCCAGAGCACTCAGGACCTCAGACTGGGGCAAAGGTTCACCTTCCAGCAGGACATCGACCCTAAACACACAGCCAAGACAATGCAGGAGTGGCTTCGGGACAAGTTTGTGAATTTCTTTGAGTGGCCCAGCCAGAGCCCGAACAGGAACCCAATCTAACATCTCTGGAGAGACCTGAAAATAGCTGTGCAGCAACGCTCCCCATCCAACCTGACAGAGCTTTAGAGGATCTGCAGAGAAGAATGGGAGGAACTCCCCCAAATATAGGTGTGCCAAGCTTGTAGCGTCATACCAAAGGAGACTCGAAGCTGTAAGCACTGCCAAAGGTGCTTCAACGAAGTACTGAATAAATGATCTGAATACTTATGTAAATTATATATATATATTTTTTTTTATACATTTGCAAACATTTCTAAAAACCTGTTTTTGCTTTGTTAAGTGGTATTGTGTGTAGATTTAATCCATTTTAGAATAAGGCTGTAAGGTAACAACATTTGGACAAAGTCAAGGGGTCTAAATACCTTCCGAATGCACTGTAGGTCTCTCTTTCTCTGTCTGGACTGACCTGCCTGTGGTAAATGAGACTTCAAGCCTCAGTAGCATATGTCACAAGCTGCTAGTTCTGATATTACAATCAGCCAATGAGGTCAATTTAAATCTGTAATGTCAGAACTAGCAGCTTGTGATTGGCTTTCTTTCCCTGGGCCTCCCTTCAATCAGCCAAGCAGGTCACTTTTTAAAATTTTTATTCTCTCTGTTTATTTCACCTCTCTAAAGGATCTCTTATCCCGTAGCTGCCTCACATGACCCCGTAGCTGCCTCACATGACCCCGTAGCTGCCTCACATGACCCCGTAGCTGCCTCACATGACCCCGTAGCTGACCCCCGTAGCTGCCTCACATGACCCCGTAGCTGCCTCACATGACCCCGTAGCTGCCTCACATGACCCCGGCCTCAGACCCCGTAGCGGCCTCACATGACCCCGTAGCGGCCTCACATGACCCCGTACATGACCCCGTAGCGGCCTCACATGACCCCGTAGCGGCCTCACATGACCCCGTAGCGGCCTCACATGACCCCATGACCCCGTAGCACAGGGAACCAGCCCACACAGACAGACAGGGCAGCTGCACAAAGACGCCGAACTACACAGTTAAAATACATTTCCATATCTGAGGCTTTTCTCGGTGTCTCTCTCTCTGTCTCTCTCTCACGCACCCAAACAGGATGTGGACACCTGCTCATCCAACATCTCATTCAAAAAATCATAAGCATTAATATGGAGTTGGTCCCCCCCCCTTTGCTGCTGTAACAGCCTCCACTCTTCTGGGAAGGCTTTCCACTAGATGTTGGAACATTGCTGCTGCTGGGAAGGCTTTCCACTAGATGTTGGAACAGCCTCAGCCTCCACTCTTCTGGGAAGGCTTCCACTAGATGTTGGAACATTGCTGCTGTAACAGCCTCCACTCTTCTGGGAAGGCTTTCTACTAGATGTTGGAACATTGCTGCTATAACAGCCTCCACTCTTCTGGGAAGGCTTTCCACTAGATGTTGGAACATTGCTGCTATAACAGCCTCCACTCTTCTGGGAAGGCTTTCCACTAGATGTTGGAACATTGCTGCTATAACAGCCTCCACTCTTCTGGGAAGGCTTTCCACTAGATGTTGGAACATTGCTGCTGTAACAGCCTTCTGGGACGGCTTTCCACTCCAGCCAATGCTTTTTTCGCATTTCGCACGGTGATCTTAGGCTTGTGTGCTGCTGCTCAGCCACGGAAACACATTTCATGAAAATCTAGACAAAGTTATTGTGCTGACGTTGCTTCCAGAGGCAGTTTGGAACTCGGGTAGTGAGTGTTGCAACCGAGGACAGGTGTTTTTTTTAACGAGCTTCAGCACTAGCCGGTCCCGTTCTTTTTGAGCTTGTGTGGCCTACCACTTACCGACTGAGCCGTTGTTGCTCCTAGGCGTTTCCACTTCACAATAACAACACTTACAGTTGACCGGGTGGCAGCTCTAGCAGGGCCGAACTGACTTGTTGGAAAGGTGGAATCCTATGACGGTGCCATGTTGAAAGTCAGTTGAAGGCCATTCTACTGCCAGTGTTTGTCTATGGAGATTGCATGGCTGTGTGCTCAATTTTATACACCTGTCAGCAATGGGCGTGTATGAAATAGACGGATCCACTAATCTGAAGGGGTGTCCACACACTTTTGTGTATATATAGTGTATGTCTCTCTCCACACCACTTCTTTACACTCTCTCTCTCTCTCTCTCTCTCTCTCGCTCTCTCTCAGCTGCGGTGTTGGACAGGGCAGATAGTTGATCGTCATTAATGTGTTACAGTTACTACAGTGCATTAAAGAGGACCAGGCCCATACTGCCACGGGTCCCTCACCCCAGAACCAGGCTCCACACATGCGGTTGTTTTGTACTAGTTTTCTGATGTGAAGTCCACATAGTATAACACACATTGTGAAAGAGATTGTGCCGCCTGTCAACGCAGCATCGTAATCAGAGGTTCTCCTCTGATGTAGCTGTGCAAGTGGTTTAATAACCAGCTGTGTTTGGAAGTGTTGACGAGAACACAGTTGAACGCAGCGGCGCCCCCTGGTGCCTAGCAGTGTTCATTGACAGGAGCTGACCTTGTGGGTGGACACTGACAGGGGGGATCAACTATTTTCAGACTAGATTCAATCTGTTTTCGTTACAACCCCCTGTGTTGTTTTTTTGGACAGGTCTGCTTTGAGCTCACGTTGGGACAGGGAATGGGACTTCTCTGACGAGGCACTTTGTTGTTGATTGGAAACTGAGAACTTCAAACTATGAATGTTTTTGTAGGAGTATTTTTAGAAAGCACCCGGAGGTATCCAACCAGGATACATGTAGTATCTATATCTATCACAAAGCTCTGTTGTTGGCTGTACTGCGCAGACTGATCTGGGATCAGGGAATAGTTGGCTGTATAGTAGTAGTTGGCTGTACTGTACAGACTGATCTGTGATCAGGGAATAGACTACACACAACTCTCCACTTTTAATGGCCATTTGAACTGGATATTTCACAAAACAGCAGCGCTGCTGTTTTAACTTGCATCCAAGTGAACTGAGTTGAAAGATTTGAATCTTTCTGCATGCAGCCCTCTGGCTGTACTGTGGTTATTCAGTCCAGTGACTTTGGCTCAAACCGTTGCTTAGTTAGACTCTGGGAGTTCAGTTGAGTTTCGGCCTAGTTTGGTTCCCTGGAAAGCCACTCGAGTGAAATAAGTTGAGAGATTTAGATTAATGCACGCATCTGGCTGTTTTTCAGATCTAGTCAGAGTTCACTGGAGTGTTGGGCTAGTAGTTGACTTCAGCAGGACTGCTAGCCTGGCTGGACTGCTAGCTAGCGTGGCTGGACTGCTAGCTAGCGTGGCTGGACTGCTAGCTACCCTGGCTGGACTGCTAGCTACCCTGGCTGGACTGCTAGCTAGCCTGGCTGGACTGCTTGCTAGCCTGGCTGGACTGCTAGGGATCATCTCTCATATGTTGGTGTAAAATAGTCTGACCAGGCTTTTACCCTAACCTACAGAGTTGTCTCTCTCTCGGTCTCCCTGTGGCCTACCCTACCCTGGCCCAAGCTCTGATTTGTCTTTCTGCCTGAGCTGAACACACAAACACACACACAGTGCTTGAGGAATAACCACACAGTGCACTTGACTCGAGCCTGCAGGGCCTCTCATAGCGTGACAGAGACTGACACACACACAGGGGGAGGCAGTACTTACTTAATTAACTCCAGCACTGCAGTAATTAGGATTTACACTCCAATTGAAGATCCTGGTTGTTTCTCAAATGGATCCCATTCCTTAGATAAGTGCACTACTTTTGACCTGAGACCTATAGGCCCTGCTCTAAAGTAGTGCACTAAATAGGGAGTAGGGTTCCGTTGGGGATGCAGACTAGAGCAGAAGGTTATTAACTCGGACCCTCTGAGTGTTATTTATAGAAATACAACCGCTAGAGTTTATCCAAGATGATTCTGGTTTAGCTGGGGAGAAAACGGTCTCACAAGCACATTCAGCTGAGCCTAAATCAACACAGATTACGCTTCGTATTATTACAGAAATTCACACGAGCCTGTTTTTTAAAAATCAATAACACCGAGAGGGAGTCCGAAGTGGAATGCTATTCTTTATATAGTGCACGATGTTCCACCAGGGGCTCTGTGGTTTACTGGGCCCCTGTGGTTTAATCGGGGGCCCTGTGGTTCACAGCATATCAAGTCTGTCATCTGACAGAGAGAGGGAGATGGATTTAAGGGAGATGGAAGGATAGGGAGAGACTGAGTAAAGTCTCCGGGGAGGGAGATGAGTAGATTTGTAATTCTACTTTATTTGTACTGTTCACTACTTTATTGTACTGTAAATGATTGTACTGTGCTTTACTTTGATGTGCACTACTTTATTGTACTGTACTCTGTTATGTACTGTAATGTATTATACTCTACTGTACTTTATCATAATGTACTCTACATTAGTGTGTGTGCGTGTGAGCACAGGTTATTTGCCAAAGGCCCACATGTCCAATCTGTCAACTGGTACCATTCACTCCAAACACAAGTCAAAGCCCCCCACTATGCACTCATCTACAGTGGTACCACACCTACAGACAACACAAACAATCACCAGCTGGCTTTCCTGTCTCTCTCTGTCCTCCCTTGTTCCTCCCCTCCTTGGGTTCTCTCTCCATTTCAGCCGTAGTGCTGGATATAAAATATTCCCCTCTCGCTTCTCTTCTTTCTCTGTCTCTGGCATCATCCTCCTCCTCCTCTCTCTCTCTCCCACTCCTTCCCCTTTTTGTAAATATGTAAAACTTCAATAATGTTACTGTGGAAACCATATTTGCTATATTTACACCCGTGACCGATATATTGTCCCCTATATTTACACCCGTGACAGATATATTGTCCCCTATATTTACACCCGTGACAGATATATTGTCCCCTATATTTACACCCGTGACAGATATATTGTCCCCTATATTTACACCCGTGACAGATATATTGTCCCCTATATTTACACCCGTGACAGATATATTGTCCCCTATATTTACACCCGTGACAGATATATTGTCCCCTATATTTACACCCGTGACAGATATATTGTCCCCTATATTTACACCCGTGACAGATATATTGTCCCCTATATTTACACCCGTGACAGATATATTGTCCCCTATATTTACACCCGTGACAGATATATTGTCCCCTATATTTACACCCGTGACAGATATATTGTCCCCTATATTTACACCCGTGACAGATATATTGTCCCCTATATTTACACCCGTGACAGATATATTGTCCCCTATATTTACACCCGTGACAGATATATTGTCCCCTATATTTACACCCGTGACAGATATATTGTCCCCTATATTTACACCCGCGACATATATATTGTCCCCTATATTTACACCCGTGACAGATATATATTGTCCCCTATATTTACACCCGCGACATATATATTTATATATATATATATGGTCCGCTATATTTACACCCGCGATATATATATATATGGTCCGCTATATTTACACCCGCGACAGATATATTGTCCCCTATATTTACACCCGTGACAGATATATGGTCCGTGGTCAAAAGGAGTTGACTAAATAAAGGGAATTAAAGTTCCATTTGGGACAGAACTATTATGAGTCCAGATGACTCGTGTTACAGGATGACTCATGTGTTACTAGTGTTACAAGATGCTCCTGGCCTGTGTCCCAACTGGCCCCCTATTCCCTTTACAGTTATGGGGGCCCATATATAGGGTATAGGGAACAGGGTGCTATTTGGGACAGCCTAGGTCTGTTTGGGTAAGGGCACTATGTACTTAATGTGTCTGTTTGACTTTATACCAGAGCCAAGGTGTGTCCCTTGTGAAGAGTCAGGGTGGAGTGTTTTAACCTCTCCTCCCTCTCTTCTCTCTCTCCTCCCTCTCTTCTCTCTCTCCTCCCTCTCTTCTCTCTCTCCTCCCTCTCTTCTCTCTCTCTCTCATCCCTCTCTTCTCTGCTCTCTCTCCTCTCCCTCCTCTCCTCTCTCTCTTCTCTCTCTCCTGGACTCTTCTATCAGACGGAGGTAACTCCTGTGGTGGGTCTGGTCTCAGCCAGTCCTTGACCTGACCCAGATTTCTGCATGCTCTATATAGAGTAGTCTGGTGACACACTGTACTCGTTCTCTCCCACTGTGATCTCTGTGCTGTAATGGACTCTCACCGTGATCTCCCACTGTGATCTCTGTGCTGTAATGGACTCTCACCGTGATCTCCCACTGTGATGTTTCTGCATGTTACAACATCACTGTTTTAATTTCACTTTTATTAATGTCCTTTTCCTCTGTAGTTTTCCTCTGTCTGTGAGAGAGTCTATGGTCTGAATAACCAGACCCAGATAAAGCCTAGATCAAACATGTTCGATAATATGCAATTTAATTACCTTTTTTATTTTATTTTTGAGTTTAGGACTAGGCTTAATCTGAGATTCTCCCACAGTGTGAATACCGTGCGTGCGTGCGTGTGCGTGTGCGTGCGTGTGCGTGTGTGTGTGTGTGTGTGTGTGTGTGTGTGTGTGTGTGTGTGTGTACGCTGAGTGTACAAAACATAAGGAACACCTTCCAAAAAATGTTGTTGCACCCCCTTATTGCCCTCAGAACAGCCTCAATAGGTCGGGACATGGACTCTACGAGGTGTTGAAGGGATGCTGGTCCATGTTGACACAGGGATGCTGGCCCATGTTGACTCCAATGCTTCCCACAGTTGTGTCAAATTGGCTGGGTGTCTTTTGGGTGGTGGACCGTTCTTCATAAACACAGGAAACTGTTCAGCGTGAAAAACCCAGCAGCGTTGCAGTTCTTGACACACTCAAACCGGTGACACCCTGCACCTACTACCATAACCCTGTTTAAAGGCACTTAAATATTTTTATCTTGCCCATTCACCCTCTGAATGGCACACACACACAACCCATGTTTTAAGGCTTAAAAATCCTTCTTTAACCCGTCTCCTCCTCCTTCATCGTCAATGATTTGAAGTCGATTTAACGAGTGACATCAATAAGGGATCATAGCTTTTACCTGGTCAGTCGGTCATTGAAAGGGTTCCTAATGTTTTGTCCACTCTGTGTCTAATAGGACACTTGTTGAGGTGTGTGTGTGTGTGTGTGAGAGAGAGAGAGAGAGAGAGAGACCTCGTTTCTCTATTTGATGTCTGCGTTATTATACCACTGTTTAGGATCAGTTTATATTGTATTGTGCTGACTAACTTTGATTCCTCACTGCTCCCTCTGCCTGGATGTGTGACATGTATGTAGCACTTGCATGGTTGTTTTCACTGTCGTTAGCATTGTGTTAGAGCATTGTGTTAGAGCATTGTGTTACCGCATTGTGCTAGTTAGCGCATTTTTGTGCTAGTTAGCGCATTTTTGTGCTAGTTAGCGCATTTTTGTGCTAGTTAGCGCATTGCGTGCTAATCCTTACTGTATATTAGTGTGTTTGTGTGTGCTTGAAGGGGATCTCCATCATGTCACACAGTGAGGAGCCTCTCCAGTCTTGATTAGTAGTGGTATGCTGCAACCCAAGCCTGGGAGGTTCCCCTTGCTCACACGGAACGTAACTAGTGTGTGCATCTCGCTCTTCTTTCTCTCTCTCTCTTCCTGATGAGTAGAAGATTTCCCAGGAGAGGGAGAAGTTTGCGGATGAGGACAGTATCTTCTTCACACTGGG
>NC_056447.1:17203731-17213731 GCF_018296145.1 Oncorhynchus tshawytscha
CTGTCTGAGTCTTTGTTCCTCCATTGTCACAGTGACTGTCCCCCTATCTCATCTATACCCCCACATACCTACTCTCTGCTTCCACAGCGCTGCTGAAAAGCTGCAACACAAAGACAGTGTTCTTTTTGTCAAACTGCCAGTACACTGCACTCTGTATAAAGTGATCACATTAGTGCAGGACAATTTTGTTCATCACTGTAATCACGGTTAATGACTTCCTGTTTAAACCACAGTCCCTGTAATGACGTTGTGGTCTGGTGCTCTGATGGGAACACAGGCGGAGTTGTCCTCCTCGTATGTTAGTCTCTCAACGTTCGATTGGTGGAGATATGATCATTGTGACACAGCAGTGTTCTAACGTGGATAATTCTTCTTCTTTGTTTAGTTCTCCTCCTCCTCCTCTCTCTCTCTCTCGTTTCTAAGAGGTGATAATCGCTGAGCCAGAAGCTCTTTCTAAGGTTTTGATCAGTAACCATGGTCAGATAGTTATCCAGTGTAATGTCCATTTAGGGCCAGAAAGCCCTGCATTTTGCTTTGTGATTGTGTTTCCCAATAAGCAATGTAGTTTTGTTTTGATTGTGTTGTAATTTGGTTCATTCTGATTGATTGGATGTTCTGGTCCTGAGGCTTCAGTGTGTTAGTAGAACAGGTTAGTGAACTCAGGACCAGCTGGATGAGGGGACTGAGGCTTCAGTGTGTTAGTAGAACAGGTTAGTGAACTCAGGACCAGCTGGATGAGGGGACTGAGGCTTCAGTGTGTTAGTAGAACAGGTTAGTGAACTCAGGACCAGCTGGATGAGGGGACTGAGGCTTCAGTGTGTTAGTAGAACAGGTTAGTGAACTCAGGACCAGCTGGATGAGGGGACTGAGGCTTCAGTGAGAACAGGTTAGTGAACCCCAGGACCAGCTGGATGAGGGGACTGAGGCTTCAGTGTGTTAGTAGAACAGGTTAGTGAACTCAGGACCAGCTGGATGAGGGGACTGAGGCTTCAGTGTGTTAGTAGAACAGGTTAGTGAACTCAGGACCAGCTGGATGAGGGGACTGAGGCTTCAGTGTGTTAGTAGAACAGGTTAGTGAACTCAGGACCAGCTGGATGAGGGGACTGAGGCTTCAGTGTGTTAGTAGAACAGGTTAGTGAACTCAGGACCAGCTGGATGAGGGGACTGAGGCTTCAGTGTGTTAGTAGAACAGGTTAGTGAACTCAGGACCAGCTGGATGAGGGGACTGAGGCTTCAGTGTTAGTAGAACAGGTTAGTGAACTCAGGACCAGCTGGATGAGGGGACTGAGGCTTCAGTAATGTTAGTAGAACAGGTTAGTGAACTCAGCCCCAGGACCAGCTGGATGAGGGGACTGAGGCTTCAGTGTGTTAGTAGAACAGGTTAGTGAACTCAGCCCCAGGACCAGCTGGATGAGGGGACTGAGGCTTCAGTGTGTTAGTAGAACAGGTTAGTGAACTCAGGACCAGCTGGATGAGGGGACTGAGGCTTCAGTGTGTTAGTAGAACAGGTTAGTGAACTCAGGACCAGCTGGATGAGGGGACTGAGGCTTCAGTGTGTTAGTAGAACAGGTTAGTGAACTCAGGACCAGCTGGATGAGGGGACTGAGGCTTCAGTGTGTTAGTAGAACAGGTTAGTGAACTCAGCCCCAGGACCAGCTGGATGAGGGGACTGAGGCTTCAGTGTGTTAGTAGAACAGGTTAGTGAACTCAGGACCAGCTGGATGAGGGGACTGAGGCTTCAGTGTGTTAGTAGAACAGGTTAGTGAACTCAGGACCAGCTGGATGAGGGGACTGAGGCTTCAGTGTGTTAGTAGAACAGGTTAGTGAACTGAGGCTTCAGTGTGTTGCGCAATCGGGAAAGAAACTGAGCAATCGGGGGAGGAAGGGCTTTGGTCATGGAGGTGACCAACAACCCGATGGTCACTCTGACAGAGCTCCAGAGTTCCTCTGTGGAGATAATTTAATTATAATGGATAAAAATAATGATCTCTCTCTTTCCCTCTCTCTCTTTCCCTCTCTTTCCCTCTCTCTTTCCCCCCCTCTCTCTGTCTCCCCCCCACTCTCTCTCTCTCCCCTCTCCAGTTTATGCGTAACGACCCAGTGGATGGGTGCATAACAGAGAGACAGTTCGGAGGCATGCTGCTGTCCTACAGCGGAGTCCAGTCACGTAAACTCAAACAGATGCAGAAGGGACTCAAGAAGATGTTCAAAGATGCTCAGGTACTGAGACAGACTGACACGTAATACATCACAGTGAAGGGGCACAGTTCTCTCTCTCTCTCCCTCCCTCCCTCTCTCTCTCTCTCTGTCTGTCATCTGTCTCTGTGTCTCTCTCTGTCTCGTTGCCAAAACATATGTGAAATAGATAAAAAAGTGAAATAAACCATGAAGATTGACAGTAAACATTACACTCACAGATGTTCCAAAAGAATAAAGACATTACAAATGTCATAATCTATATATATCCAGAGTTGTAACAAGATACAAATGGTTAAAGAACACAAGGGGAAATAAATATGGGTTGTATTTACAATGGTGTTTGTTCTTCACTGGTTGCCCTTTTCTTGTGGCAACAGGTCACACATCTTGCTGCTGTGATGGCACACTGTGGTATTTCACCCAATAGATAGGGGTGTCTATCAAAATTGTGTTTATTTTTAAAATTATTTTGTGGATCTGTATAATCTGAGGGAAATATGTCTCTCTAATATGGTCCTACATTGGGCAGGAGGTTAGGAAGTGCAGCTCAGTTTCCAACTCATTTTGTGGGCAGTGAGCACATAGCCTGTCTTCTCTTGAGAGCCATGTCTGCCTACGGCGGCCTTTCTCAATAGCAAGGCTATGCTCACTGAGTCTGTACATAGTCAAAGCTTTCCTTAAGTTTGGGTCAGTCACAGTGGTCAGGTATTCTGCCATTGTGTACTCTCTAATTGATTTAACTAGGCAAGTCAGTTAAGAACAAATTCTTATTTACAATGATGGCCTACCGGGTAACAGTGGGTTAACTGCCTTGTTCAGGGGCAGAACGACAGATTTTTACCTTGTCAGCTCGGAGATTCGATCTAGCAACTTTTCGGTTACTAGTCCAACACTCTGACCACTGGGCTACCTGCCGTCCCTACACTCTAACCACTAGGCTACCTGCCGCCCCTACACTCTAACCACTAGGCTACCTGCCGTCCCTACACTCTAACCACTAGGCTGCCTGCCGCCCTACACTCTAACCACTAGGCTACCTGCCGCCTCTACACTCTAACCACTAGGCTACCTGCCGCCCCTACACTCTAACCACTAGGCTACCTGCCGCCCCTACACTCTAACCACTAGGCTACCTGCCGCCCCTACACTCTAACCACTAGGCTACCTGCCGCCCCTACACTCTAACCACTAGGCTACCTGCCGCCCCTACACTCTAACCACTAGGCTACCTGCCGCCCCTACACTCTAACCACTAGGCTACCTGCCGCCCCTACACTCTAACCACTAGGCTACCTGCCGCCCCTACACTCTAACCACTAGGCTACCTGCCGCCCCTACACTCTAACCACTAGGCTACCTGCCGCCCCTACACTCTAACCATTAGGCTACCTGCCGCCCTACACTCTAACCATTAGGCTACCTGCCGCCCCTACACTCTAACCACTAGGCTACCTGCCGCCCCTACACTCTAACCACTAGGCTACCTGGCCGCCCCTACACTCTAACCACTAGGCTACCTGCCGCCCTACACTCTAACCACTAGGCTACCTGCCCCCCTACACTCTAACCACTAAGCCGTCCCTACACTCTAACCACTAGGCCGTCCCTACACTCTAACCACTAGGCTACCTGCCGCCCCTACACTCTAACCACTAGGCTACCTGCCGCCCCTACACTCTAACCACTAGGCTACCTGCCGCCCTACACTCTAACCACTAGGCTACCTGTCCCCTACACTCTAACCACTAGGCTACCTGCCGTCCCTACACTCTAACCACTAGGCTACCTGTCCCTACACTCTAACCACTAGGCTACCTGCCGCCCCTACACTCTAACCACTAGGCTACCTGCTGTCCCTACACTCTAACCACTAGGCTACCTGTAATCCTTACACTCTAACCACTAGGCTACCTGCCGTCCTTACACTCTAACCACTAGGCTACCTGTAATCCTTACACTCTAACCACTAGGCTACCTGTAATCCTTACACTCTAACCACTAGGCTACCTGCCGTCCCTACACTCTAACCACTAGGCTACCTGCCGTCCCTACACTCTAACCACTAGGCTACCTGTAATCCTTACACTCTAACCACTAGGCTACCTGCCGTCCTACACTCTAACCACTAGGCTACCTGCCGTCCCTACACTCTAACCACTAGGCTACCTGCCCCGTACACTCTAACCACTAGGCCGTCCCTACACTCTAACCACTAGGCTACCTGCCGTCCCTACACTCTAACCACTAGGCTTCTTGTCGTCTCCACACCTCAGCCAAATAGCATTCTAGTTTGCTCTGTTTTTTGTTAATTCTTTCCAATGTGTCAAGTAATTATCTTTTTGTTTTCTCATGATTTGGTTGAGGTCTAATTGTGTTGCTGTCCTGGGGCTCTGTAGGGTGTGTTTGTGTTTGTGAACAGAGCCCCAGGACCAGCTTGCTTAGGGGACTCTTCTCCAGGTTCATCTCTCTGTAGGTGATGGCTTTGTTATGGAAGGTTTGGGAATCGCTTCCTTTTAGGTGGTTGTAGAATTTAATGGCTCTTTTCTGGACGTTGATGATTGGAGGGTATCGGCGTAATTCTGCTCTGTGTGTATTTGGTGTTTTACGCTGTACACAGAGGATGGTTTTGCAGAATTCTGAATGTCTCTGTCTCTCTCTCCACCTTTGTGTGTCAGGTCAACTGCGTACAGAGAACCTACTTCTGTCTCTGTCTGTTCTGAGTTGCTACTTAGGTGTTCATTGATGCCAAGGAGATATCTGTACAAGGGGACAGCTGTCTCTGTGTCTCCCGGTCTCAACCCCACACCTGTGTGTCTCCCGGTCTCAACCCCACACCTGTGTGTGTCTCCCGGTCTCAACCCCACACCTGTGTGTGTCTCCCGGTCTCAACCCCACACCTGTGTGTGTCTCCCGGTCTCAACCCCACACCTGTGTGTGTCTCCCGGTCTCAACCCCACACCTGTGTGTGTCTCCCGGTCTCAACCCCACACCTGTGTGTGTCTCCCGGTCTCAACCCCACACCTGTGTGTGTCTCCCGGTCTCAACCCCACACCTGTGTGTGTCTCCCGGTCTCAACCCCACACCTGTGTGTGTCTCCCGGTCTCAACCCCACACCTGTGTGTGTCTCCCGGTCTCAACCCCACACCTGTGTGTGTCTCCCGGTCTCAACCCCACACCTGTGTGTGTCTCCCGGTCTCAACCCCACACCTGTGTGTGTCTCCCGGTCTCAACCCCACACCTGTGTGTGTCTCCCGGTCTCAACCCCACACCTGTGTGTGTCTCCCGGTCTCAACCCCACTCGGGCAGAGGTTCTCCTAACAGGAGAATCTGTTAGGGCTAAACCTGCTCTCACATGGAACTCTCTCTCTCCTCTCTCTCTCTCTCTCCCTCTTCCTCTCTCTCCTCTCTCTCTATCCCTCTATGGCCTCTTCTCTCCTCTCTCTCTATCCCTCAGGAGAATCTTTCTCCTCTAAACCTATCCCTCTATGGCCTCTTCTCTCCTCTCTCTCTATCCCTCTATGGCCTCTTCTTCCTCTCTCTCTATCCCTCTATGGCCTCTTCTCTCCTCTCTCTCTATCCCTCTATGGCCTCTTCTCTCCTCTCTCTCTATCCCTCTATGGCCTCTTCTCTCCTCTCTCTCTATCCCTCTATGGCCTCTTCTCTCCTCTCTCTCTATCCCTCTATGCTTGATTCTGTCTCTCTCCCTCTTCCTCTTCTCTCCTCTCTCTCTATCCCTCTATGGCCTCTTCTCTCCTCTCTCTCTATCCCTCTATGGCCTCTTCTTGAGTCTCATACATGCCAGATTCTGTCTCTCTCCTCTTTCCTCTCTTCAGGAGAATTATTGAGTTGATACAGCCAGCTGCTCCTCTCTCTGCTGTCAGCTCATTCAGCTGTGTGTGTGTGTGTGTGTGTGTGTGTGTGTGTGTGTGTGTGTGTGTGTGTGTGTGTGTGTGTGTGTGTGTGTGTGTGTGTGTGTGTGTGTGTGTGTGTGTGTGTGTACGTGGGTATAAAGCTTGCTTCCCCTGTCATCCTACCCCCTTCTCTGTGTCACACCGTTGAATAGAAGTGTCCTAACTACAGGAGCGTAATCAGAGCTGTGCGTGTGTGTGTGTAATCAGTCTCTTGTCATGATAATGTTCAACTGAGTTTCACAGCAATAAGATCATTTGAAGCAGAATTCCTATTAGCACTGGAGGCCTGTAGGGACCATCATTCTGATGGCAACTTTCTAACATGAATTAACATGAATTAATGGATTAATGCATTTCATATATGTGCCATTGCTAAAATAATCATCTGAAGGTGTTAAGTAGTAACATTACAATAAGATTTTTTTTGTCTCATTTCAAATAGCAAAATAGCATTATCATTAATTTGTTACTGTAGGCAATATGTAAGAACAAAACCCCACCAAAAAAACACCTAATTCAACAGTTTAGTCTTATTATTTTGTTCCAACAGATATGTTTCATAGTTGTAACATGCTAGCGGCTTATTTTTAGGTTTTAATTTTTTTAAACAAAATACCCCGACCTTGAAAACGCACGGTCAGCAACCACATGTGGTCAGATGAAAACATCAGTGGCCTTAACCTCTAGCGTCGAGCAATCCCGTATCTGGGAGCGTAATTATAGCCTCAAGCTCATTACCATAACGCAACGTTAACTATTCATGAAAATTGCATTTTAATATTTGCTCTCAAGCTTAGCCTTTTGTTAACAACACTGTCATCTCAGATTTTTAAAATATGCTTTTGAACCATAGCTACACAAGAATCTGTGTGAGTATTGATAGCCTAGCATAGCATTAAGCCTAGCATTCAGCAGGCAACATTTTCACAAAAACAAGAAAAGCATTCAAATAAAATCATTTACCTTTGAAGAACTTCAGATGTTTTCAATGAGGAGACTCTCAGTTAGATAGCAAATGTCCAGTTTTTCCAAAAAGATTATTTCTGTAGGAGAAATCGCTCCGTTTTGTTCATCACGTTTGGCTAAGAAAAAAATCAGAAAATGCAGTCTCTACAACGCCGGAATTTTTACCAAATTAACTCCATAATATCGACAAACATGGCAAACGTTGTTTAGAAGCAATCAATCATCACAGTGGCCTTAAACATCACTGGCCTTAAACATCACCGTGGCCTTAAACATCACCGTAACCTCACTGGCCTTAAACATCACCGTAACCTCACTGGCCTTAAACATCACCGTAACCTCACTGGCCTTAAACATCACCGTAACCTCACTGGCCTTAAACATCACCGTAACATCACTGGCCTTAAACATCACCGTAACATCACTGGCCTTAAACATCACCGTAACATCACTGGCCTTAAACATCACCGTAACATCACTGGCCTTAAACATCACCGTAACATCACTGGCCTTAAACATCACCGTAACATCACTGGCCTTAAACATCACCGTAACATCACTGGCCTTAAACATCACCGTAACATCACTGGCCTTAAACATCACCGTAACATCACTGGCCTTAAACATCACCGTAACATCACTGGCCTTAAACATCACCGTAACATCACTGGCCTTAAACATCACCGTAACATCACTGGCCTTAAACATCACCGTAACATCACTGGCCTTAAACATCACCGTAACCTCAGTGGCCTTAAACATCACCGTAACCTCAGTAGCCTTAAACATCACCGTGGCCTTAAACATCACCGTGGCCTTAAACATCACCGTAACATCACTGGCCTTAAACATGACCGTAACCTCAGTGGCCTTAAACATCACCGTAACCTCAGTGGCCTTAAACATCACCGTAAGCGCAGTGTGTTTGATAAATAGTGAAAACCAGCACTAAATTAGTAATGGCATTATATTGAATAATGTCGATACGACTGCAGTCAAATAGTTGTTGTCAGCTCGTGCTGCTTCTTCACTCAATGGCATCAGTTGGATTTCATTTAGCGGTTATCCCTTGTCCAAACAGTCGACACAAACCTTCGCCACTCTCACTTGCTTGACACACATCTCCCAGCAACACGTAGCTTGCAGGTGTCTTGGGTTCTGTTCTTTGTGCATCTGGTGACGTCAAAGGCTCCAGTGGAATCTTTGCTGCTGCCTTAGTCCTCAAATGTCTCTCGCGTAGCTCGGGATGTCTCTCGCGTAGCTCGTGATGTCTCTCGCGTAGCTCGGGATGTCTCTCGCGTAGCTCGGGATGTCTCTCGCGTAGCTCGGGATGTCTCTCGCGTAGCTCGGGATGTCTCTCGCGTAGCTCGTGATGTCTCTCGCGTAGCTCGTGCGCCAGACTCGTGGTGTCTCTCGCGTAGCTCGTGATGTCTCGCGTAGCTCGTGTGCCAGACTCGTGATGTCTCTCGCGTAGCTCGTGCGCCAGACTCGTGATGTCTCTCGCGTAGCTCGTGCGCCAGACTCGTGATGTCTCTCGCGTAGCTTGTGCGCCGGACTCGTGAGGTCTCTCGGCGTAGCTCGTCTTTGTTTTGGTTGTAGTACGTAATAGTATCCAGGTTTTCTCTTTATTGTGTCTCCATCGAGTTTTCAACTGACAGAAACGTTCTTTCTTGCCTCGGTAAAGTGGAAGTGTTGTCTTGTCATTCTTCTGTTGTGTCGTACAACGGCTGTGCAGGTGCCTTTATTTAGCGCAGAGGGGGGGTTGAGCTCGCCGGGAACTTGTTCGCCAATGACGGTGAAGTGAAGAAATTGTCCATGGTGACATTTGTCCCCCTTACCAACCGAAGGTTGCGCATCATCACCATATTCTCCGACACCTGCTGCCCCATGTGGATATTTTCACCGTCGCTTCCTTCCTGTTCTGTCTCACCGTAACCACTAGGCTACCTGCCGTCCCTACACTCTAACCACTAGGCTACCTGCCATCCCTACACTCTAACCACTAGGCTACCTGCCATCCCTACACTCTAACCACTAGGCTACCTGCCGTCCCTACACTCTAACCACTAGTCTACCTGCCGTCCCTACACTCTAACCACTAGGCTACCTGCCGTCCTCACACTCTAACCACTAGTCTACCTGCCGTCCCTACACTCTAACCACTAGTCTACCTGCCGTCCCTACACTCTAACCACTAGTCTACCTGCCGTCCTCACACTCTAACCACTAGGCTACCTGCCATCCCTACACTCTAACCACTAGGCTACCTGCCATCCCTACACTCTAACCACTAGGCTACCTGCCATCCCTACACTCTAACCACTAGGCTACCTGCCATCCCTACACTCTAACCACTAGGCTACCTGCCATCCCTACACTCTAACCACTGGGCTACCTGCCGGCCCTCCACTCTAACCACTAGGCTACCTGCCGGCCCTCCCACTAGGCTACCTGCCGTCCCTACACTCTAACCACTAGGCTACCTGCCGTCCCTCCACTCTAACCACTAGGCTACCTGCCGTCCCTACACTCTAACCACTAGGCTACCTGCTCCCTACACTCTAACCACTAGTCTACCTGCCGTCCCTACACTCTAACCACTAGTCTACCTGCCGTCCCTACACTCTAACCACTAGTCTACCTACACACTCTAACCACTAGGCTACCTGCCGTCCCTACACTCTAACCACTAGGCTACCTGCCGTCCCTACACTCTAACCACTAGGCTACCTGCCGCCCTACACTCTAACCACTAGGCTACCTGCCGTCCCTACACTCTAACCACTAGGCTACCTGCCGTCCCTACACTCTAACCACTAGGCTACCTGCAGTCCCTACACTCTAACCACTAGGCTACCTGCCGTCCCTACACTCACCACTCCTGCCGTCCCTAACCACTAGGCTACCTGCCGTCCCTACACTCT